>NC_079450.1:23352729-23462729 GCF_903798145.1 Danio aesculapii | reverse complement strand
CAATGCAGTTAAAATCAATATCTTTAAACACGATGCAAATTCAGATTTAACCCTCAGCTGGATGTTTTAATTCACTTAGAGCTCTTTTACACACTGCATAGATGCTCATTTTCAAAAACCCATAATAGGGGCTCTTTAAAAGAAGGGAAATCAAATAAAAACTTCTTGGTTTTGTATTTGAATATCTTGATTGTTTGGTACTAAAGTCTGAGTCCAAAACTATCTTTCATTTATCTTCCAGCAATAATTTGGCAAGCTTTGGCAAAACCTTTGCAGTGCTTATAATGTCACGTGGAAAATATTTCTATTTTTCTTTGACTGATGCTGCTCTGATTAATCTTCTCACGTGATCAAACAAAGTGTTTACATGTGTTTGGCAGAGACTGAGTCACCAAGCATGCTAGCACACGAGCGGGTGTTCAAAACAAAAAATTACACAAAACAGAGAATGAGACAGACTGAGCAATAAGCAGAAGCACAATGAAAGCAGCCATAGAATGTAAAGTGACTGGTCTGAAAAATGCCAGGCAGGTCAAGGGGGAATAAGAACCACTTTTGAAGTTTGGTTCTTTGAAGTGATCTTGCACAAATAGGAAGGTCAATGCATTTTAGCAATTTACCACTATTTGTAAATACTTGTCTTTCTGCAGGACAAGAAGCTCTTTGAAATTTTTCATAATGTCTTGTAATTCAGGTACTTTAAGTTAGTAATTTTCTGGTCCGGGTCTATAATATTGGTTTATATTATTGATTTAAAAATTATTGGTTATTTTATAGATTTAAAATAAAAAAGTGCTGCTTCTTCACCACATGATTATGACCAGAAGAACCAGAAGTGACTGTGGCATAATAAAAGCTTTGCTGATTTTGTGCCTAGCTGTGCTGTTCTCTCATTACCAATTATTTCAGAGGTCTTACAGTATGTCACTTTGACGGCTTTCGGCCTTAGGGCGGGGACACACCAAGCTGATGTTATCGGCTCATGTCTGGACAAAATACCTGGCTTGAACTGACCAAATATATGGCAGCTGACTGAAATGAGAGCACACAACAATGTAAGACAGCAACTTTTATTTAATTGCTTATTTGATATCAAGCTAAGGATGTGTGTGTTTGTTTTGGTACTGCGATTAGTTAAAATTACCAATAGTATCTGAATGCAGACTTGGATTTGCAGGCTGAGACTGCATATCTCAGAGAACCAATGTCAGACACAATGCCCTCAATGGAGTTAGTGACGTCACTATAAGGGGAAGGGTAAGGGGTGAGGTTAGGTGTGGGCATTAAAAAGCATTGCATGTAGCTCAGATTGCAACTGCACAGAGTCTGCATACAGACCCCTCTCAAAAATTCTCTGAAGATAGCTAAATGCAGAATATAACTGATTTCTTTGTTAATCCTCTTTCAAATATTACACTTAATACTATGCAGATACAGACTGAGAAACATAAGACTGTTAAAAATAAATAAAAATAAACTCCTGACTGTGAAATGCTAAAGGAACCAAACCTCCGATCAAAACTCACAACCAAAAATGGAAGTGAACATGTAAATATCCTTCCATTTGAAAAATGTTGAACTTGGTTCAGGCCTCTGACTTGACAACAGTCACATGTTGACTTGTAGACTGAGTCTGGGCCAATATCAGAGCAGAATGGCTCACTGTGCCAAATCAGCCTGTTTGCTTAGGAACCATTTCTGTTTGGTTTGTATTAGATGTTTGCATGCTTGAAGTGCTCTGCTCCTCTCTTGTGTATGTTGGCAACTTCACCTCTAGCACAGGAGGTCATGTCTCTTAAAGTCTGTCCAAGTGTCTCACTTCAGCAGCAGTCCTGGTGGGCCACTTTTAACAAGACAAGAACATCCCTAAAACTTCCTGGATGTGTGAAAAACTTCAACAGGTTGCCTAGTCTGCTTTGAAAGAAAAAGAAACATTCCTCAAGAGGGGAAAATTTGGTTTAAACCACAGTAACAAATGAATGGGAGGGAAAAAAAAACATTGGACATGGCCTAAAATCTTACAAGATCCCTGTAGTTCAGAAATTCACAGAGCATGTTGGTTAATTACATTAGTCTTGTGAAAGTTATAATCTCTGATAAAAGACTGCATGATTTTCAAAGTTATTGGATTGTCACTGTTTTCACACTGCATGACTATCTGGGGTAGTTTTTAGTTGCTGCTGTGTTCACACTGCATGACGGATCAGTAGCTATGTTTCCATGCACCTATTTTTATGCAAATTTTGCATATGCGCATAAAAAAAACTGTTGATGGAAACGCTATGATGTGCATAAATTTTTAAAATGCGCATAAAAAAACGTATGCGCATAACTGAGTAGGATAAACTTTTTATTCGATAAGAAAAGATGCGCATAAACTATAACACTTTTACTAAACAAATTTCAGTATGCGCATTAAAAAAGGCCATGTGACTGTGATAAGAGATCATGTGATGATAAAAATGTGTGTAAATGGACAAACCAGCAGGCTGAGCACACTGTAAACCATCTGAACTGTTATTTTGGTCATTCTAACACGCCTTACTGTTTAAGCATTAGCGTTATTATATTATTAATGACCTCCAGAATCAAGAGCATCTGTACTCCGTGTCTGACACCTTCAAACGCCACCGCGTGTTCACTGTGTGTCAGGATTGCCTTCTGAGGCGCAAGTCATTTATTAGATGAAGAAAAGATTAACGCAGCTTATCCTACTGCAGTAAATTCCGTTTTTACTGTTGATATTTGGCACCAGCTAATCAGGAATTGACGATTTTGTTTGCTTTGACTCGCTGCTTTATTCGCACGTCTTTTATGCGATAATCCAGTTTTGCGCAAAGTTCATTAGCATTTTTGGATGGAAACATAGCTAGTGACACACTGCATGACTACAACAGAAACAATCAGAGGCAACTTTGTCTCTCTTGTAAACGCACTCGAGTAAGGAAATAATAACCCAAGATCACATGTGAGATCAGAGTTGAAAGACTGGAGATCAACAAATAATTTTGCCATGTGCTGCTGCTGTGGCAAATGTTTCTGCTTTGTTTCTGTTTAATAAAATTGCAGCTTATTTAATCGAATATTCAGTTTTCAATTCAATTCATCTTTATCTCCATAGCTCTTTTACAATGAAGATTGTGTCAAAGCAACTTAACATAGAAGTTCTAGTAAATTGAAACTGTGTCAGTCCAGTTTTCAGAGTTGAAGTTCAGTTTAGCTCAGTTCAGTGTGGTTTAAATTTCACTGCTGAAAGCCCAAACACTGAAGAGTGGCTGCAGTGGCGAGAAACAAACTTCACCAATTGACAAAAGTGAAGGAAAACACCTTGAGAGAAACCAGGCTCAGTTGATATTCAATCTATAACTCCTCCCCGAACTTCACATTGCCTCTAGCTTTCTGAATGGCTGTATGTCATCGCCGATTTGTTTTTCATTCAGAACACTTTACTTTTCAGCATGATTTTCAATCGCAGGTCCATATATACAGCATGCTAAATATTTCACAGGCATCTGCAGCACATCTGCAATTCTTCCTGATCTCATCTTTGATAACTCACAATGATTGTCACATGGGTCAAAGAGCACCAATGTTCCTCCAATGTCAGCCACTTGTCAAATATTTCACAAAACCTGTCAGTGGTTATCAGCTGATAGATATGGGGTAGTAGGGACCTTCTGCACCTATTGGGAGGCTCAGAAGGCTGTTATCATCCAACTACACAGTAAATCATCTATACTAACAGAGGAAACTCCAGATATGTTTTACATTACTGTGATGATTAGGTTTAGGGGTGGGATAGTGTAGACATTAATAAAATACAATTAATGGGAAATTTAATAAATGATATATACAATTCTCGTGTCAATCAGCAACACTAATAGAGAAGACTCTGGATCCTGGTCTGTTTTTACATTACTGTGACAGATGGGTTTAGGGTTAGGGTAGGGGTAGACATTAATAAAATACAATTAATGGTATATTTAATAAATAACATAAATCATTCTCATTAACTTTCAGCCTCAGCCGTATGTGATCTATTCCTGATTAACCATGTGCATCGATGATAACAGCATTCTGAGCCTACTAGTAGCAGAAGACCCCTACTAGCCCATATCTATCAGCTGATAACCACTGATAACGTCCATTTAATCGAATGATAACATTCGAATTGGCTGGAAATCTTGCAGTGTGAACTCGACATTAGTTTAACTTGCCCTTATGTTACAATTGAGGTAAATTTGTGGGCCATATTTTTGCTACAGGCCTAAAATCTAATGTCCCTTTTCGTTCATTATTTATATAATGGATATAATAATGGAACGATCCATTAAATAGATCAAAATGTTTACATTATTTTTAATAAATACAGTTTTAAACTTTCTATTCATCAGTGAATGACTGTAAAGTATGTAATACTTTACATATATAAGATAGAGAATGGTTACATTTTTTATTAAATAAATGCAGGTTTGGCGATTATAAACAACTTCTTTAAAAAAAATGAATAAATAAAAAAACTTTCCCCATAAAACTTAGCCCATACATTTGCTTTGCCTCTTGCATATGTTTGCTGTATAAGGACGCTGCAGCCTGAACTTTCACCCTGTTGAATGTGACTAAATATTTGCTGTCAACATGTATGTATGGCCAACCTCAAGTTATTTTCTAGCTAGTTCACAGAGAGGAAGGGGGTGCTGGTTAGGAAAGTAAATGGCTTGTAAATGGCTCTCTCTGTCTGCTGGGAAGCTCTAATAAACGTTGCAAAGGTGAAAGCCTGCAGAGATGGTTTATGTCCATGACCTGAATAAATAAACACCTGACTCTTTAATCTACAGTACATCGCCTTCATCGGCTCTCTTTAAGGATATGAACAGCACTCAACACAACACACACGTCCCCTTAAACACCTGCAAATTGTCTTATTTAGCATTTAAATTAAATTATGAAATAGCAAAGATTAGAGTGAACTTTGGCCACAAGCTGTTGAGTAAATTGAAGCTAATGTAGAGCTACTTGAGGAGATTCATTTGTTGTTTTAAATAACAGAAGCACAGAATTAACACTGAAGCTCAAATATCATTTCTTGAGAACATTAATAGATTGCTGTCTGGTTAAAATATCAAAAGGAATGCTGTAGTTGCAATATTAGGAGACACGGTTTTCAAACAGCATGAAACCAACACTTCAGACCATGAAGAAATTACTTTCCCTGACAAAGAACTCTCTATGAAACCATGAGGAGAAATATTGCCTAAGGCCATTCCTTTCAGAGCACACATTTAATAATTTATGCACCCTTCTAGATATATTTTACCCATAGCCACAGCTAGCTAGCACACATGCTACAGAGAAGAAATGACTCATTTATAGGACACAATTGTGAATTCCATCTGTACTCAGAAGTCAGAAATTCTGACCTTCCAGAAGAAACCTTTAACTGAAATGTCTCTCAGGCCATAAAGCCATCTCTGAATCTCAATACAGAGCAAAATGGTCTCTCAGAACATCCACAAGTGAAATTGTAGATGCGTATATGTTGTTAGCATTAGCATTTTTGTTTGTCTGTGTATCAAACTCAACACAATACAATATTTTTCTGTGGGCATTTTGACACTACCTGTGTGAAAAAGCTGTCTTAAGTCAAAATATTTGTGCTATATATTATTTATAATCAAATAAGATGGACTTTGGGAACCCACAGTTTCTGAAAACTTTCTCTATCTTTGTCTGGATTTTGGATTTACCCTTTTGGATTACCACTCAGAGGTTGTAGTTTGTTCCCTTGTTGACCTCTGTCTGTTTAACCAGCTGTTTAATAAACTGTATTTGGATCCAACAACTATGTTGTCATACTTAGCGGACATTACAATATTATTGTTTTTAAAAAGCGAATGAGAAATTCACTGAAATTTCACAGTCACTACGTTTACATGGACATCAGTAATCAAGTAATTTGCCTTAATCTGAATTAGACATATTTTGATTAACGTCATTGAGTCACCTTGCTATCCACATTTGCGCCGGAGTTTCATGTAATTTCGAGTGTTTCATTTTTAATTTGTTTACTTTAAATGCAGTTTGGCTCTTTCACTTTCATTCAGGAACATTTCATGCATGCCCCCTGTGACGCACTGAGGTATTGGATGAGAGTATGAACTGCTGGAGAAGTGTTGTTTTAATGGAATTTAATACCGCACACTGTATAAGAGAAAAAAACCTCCATATTTTGAGGTGTATGTGTCTATGGTCCTTCGCGGACTCGGTAGGTGCAGAAAACTGTGTCAAACAGCCGTGTGTATATACTACCCTTTCGCAAAATGCGGCGAAAGTCCTACACAACAGTAATACTTTTAACATGTCTGTAGGGCAGTTCAATAATGCGACTTAAATCAGCACACTCCACATGTCTAATTCCATTTCTGTTTAGTTTGATTATGACCTTAATTAGAATAAATTAATCAAAAATCGCTGTTTACATGGTAGACTTTTAAAGTATCGTCTTAATCAAATTAAAATCAGATTATTGGCATCCATGTAAACGAACTCAATGACAGTTGACAAACAATTAATAAATTATTGGCGTATCCTAAAGATTTTGTAAAAAAAAAAATGAATGAGAGGAGAATAATGACATGTCTCAGTGCTTTCCAGAGTTTCCCGCCAGGAAGTGACATTTTCTATCAGTGCTTTAACCTCGTAAACTCTTTTTTATTATTATGGAATGCCTGAAAAACATTAATATTAAATGTCATCAATCAAACAACAACAATCCAGGGGTTTTAGTCATTTAGTCCAAGACAAGTGCTTCATCAAAGTCCTTGTTCGTATTGCTTTTAAGGTTGTTGATCCCTCAATATACTCAAAATACATTTTAGTTTCAATTTTAAATAAAAAAAAAAGGTTTGCACTTACAAAATTTGCTTTTGTGAAATGAAATTTGGCCAACAAAAAAAAGAAGGTTCATGAAATGAGAATTACTTTCCTTTTCACATTCATGGTAACCAAAGATAACATTCTTATTCATTCATTCATTTTCTTTTTGGCTCAGTCCCTTTATTAATCTGGGGTCGGAATGAACCGCCAACTTATCCAGCATATGTTTTACACAGCGGATGCCCTTCCAGCTGCAAGCCATCACTGGGTAACACCCATACACTCACATACACTACGGATAATTTAGCTTTCCCAATTCAACTATACCACATGTCTTTGGACTCATGAGGGAAACCGAAGCACCCAAAGGAAACCCACGTGAACACGGGGAGAACATGCAAACTCCACACAGAAATGCCAACTGACCCAGCTGAGGCTTGAACCAGCGACCTTCTTGCTGTGGGATGACAGCGCTACCCACTGCGCCACCATGCCGCACCAATCTTTTGTAAAATCAAGAATATCACCCCAAAATGTCACTGATGAGGGAAATTCCAAAATAATTGAACAGAAATTTCAGGATTCATTAAGCAAAAAGAACAGTTGGTGTGAATATCATTACTAAGCTTTTTAAGATTACACTTGTCTGGATAGCATCTATGAATCAGATTCAAGGTAACTTCTCTTATTTTGTAAAGATGGTCATGCCTTTTTAGAACCAATATAAACAGTTAAACAGAACTTGGGGACAGACACAAAATGTAGAGATGCTCGGCCGATCGGTATCATATCACATTTAATGACTTGATCAGTACTCGCCAATTTGGCCAATCTCAAGAACCGATTACAGCTGTTTGTTTAGAAGTTTACAAGCAGAGAAAGACGCACATGCGTTCACGTATATTATACATAGCTGACAGCAGCTACAACACGTGAGGAGGTAAATGATGTGTGGAAGCATGATTCACTCGCATCACAACAGCTAAAATATATACAGATGCGGTGTAACCTCTGTTTATACAGTCTATTGGTTAGACTTGCAAGTAATGGTCTCTTTTTTGTAAGTGCAACCATTTTATTTACCATATTTTGAGCTGCTGTGACACAAGCGGAGCAATCGTTTGTAATTTTTCTTACCAATTTTTATATGTGCGTCATGTTATTTTCTGTAAAGCTGCTTCTGGCCATGATACGCTTACACCTAAATGGTAAAAAGAAATGTGTTTGAAGTATTACAGGCAACATCCTCAATTTATTCACTTAGGTAAGGCGAGATCTACACTTAAGGTTCATACCTAGAGGGAAAATGTGCTTTAATGCATTATAAAGCATCAGAATCGGTACTCGGTTTCGGCCAATCACCATGACAAGGAATCGGTACTCGTTATCGCCTGCAGAAATCCTGATCGGAGCATCCCTAGCAAAATGTATTTAATATTGTATATGTATATTAATATGCCTATTTAACTTAGTAGAGTGAACACACAAATAAATGACATTATAATTATTTCATGATTATAGAGGAAGAGAGACAAAACCAAATGTCACTAAATACACATACAAGCATTGTTTTTTTTAAGATATATATCGTATAGTTTGTGATAGCAGGCAGCCCGGTGGCTCACTGGTTAGCACTGTCACCTCACAGCAAGAATGTCGCCGGTTCAAGTCCTGGCTAGGCCAGTTGTCATTTCTGTGTGGAGTTTGCATGTTCTCCCCAATTCCTCCGGGTGCTCCGGTTACCCCCACAGTCTACAGACATGCGTTATAGGTGAATTGAATAACTAAATTGGTCGTAGTGTATGAGTGTAAATGACTGAACAGCAAAACCCAATAAGTTAAGGTAAATCAAAGCATTTGAGGAAACCGATTGCAACAATTCATTTAAGTTTAAAAACTAATCCTAATGATTGATGTGAATTTGCAATTTGAGCACAGTAAAACACAATAAATGAAAAGAACTCAAACCAATGAGTACTGTATAAACCATTAAGTTAAGGCAACTCAAAACGTTTGAGAAAACCGATCGCTACAAACCATTTGAGTTTAAAAAAATCTATGTTAGTACTGTGAACTTAAGTTGAAGAAAGGAGATATTTAAGAGATTAAGTAAGTGTTGATTGAGCATTTATGATGAACACCTGCTGTTTAGAAGCAGAATTAAGCTGCGGTCACACTAGAGTTTGAGCATGTGAAATTCTGTCATACGGCACTGCAAAAAGGGGTGCCATTAAACAAGATGATTAGACATTTAAAAAAGCGAGCGATTGCTCCATATTTAAAATTTCTGTCCAGAGAGGTCATGTTTTGATCCTTGATTGATCTCACACAGTCACGTGATGCGATTTCACAGGTCAGAATTCACCAAGCTTGAACTTTACAACGCAGCAATCTGCGAAACTTGCTGCAGGACCTTACGTTTCCACTCTGATTAATTCGCATGCGTATTAATGGAAGTCTATGGGGAGAAAAGTCCAGTGTGACCACAGCTTTACTTAGCAGTGGTGATGTTCAAGAAAATTATTAATTTTCAGTGAATTTCAGACATCTGACAAAGATAAACTCACACAAGTTAGTAATAAGTGTAGCTGTTGATACTGTTTGTGGAGTCGTTTAATGATCTTCTGCTAAGATTTAAAGAGACTGAATGTGTTTTATTTCTTTTAAGGCTGTGACTGTCAGCTGCGGTTTTGTGTTTCTCTTCAGTAATTCTGCTTGCCAACAGCAGGTGTGCATTATTAATCACTCAACACATACTTAATCATTAATTACTCATTAACTTCAACACGGGAGTTCAAAACTCTTCAAATGATTAGAATTAACTTTCTGTAAACTGTGAGTTAACTACACTCACTTCATTTGATAAATTTGACTGTTGGGTTTTACAGTGTGCATGGGTGTTATAAAGTACTGGGTTGCAGCTGGAAGGGCATCCGCTGTGTAAAAAATATGCTGGAATAGTTGGCAGTTCAATCCACTGTGGTGACTTCTGAAATAGGGAGTAAGCCGAAGGGGAAAAAACTATTCTTTTTAACATTAAAAAAATGTTTGATTACATTAAAATAAAACAATAAAAAAGTATATTGAACATGCTAAATGTACCTGCAATTGTAGAATCACTCAGCAGTCATGAATGTTTAATTATTCAGAATTACTGGTAGCCAATTCTACATTATTTCTGCATGAATAAAACAGTAAAATGTGACTAATATGCAAAGGTAACTTATGTTTTTTTCTTTTCAGAAAAAATGATATATAATTTGTCACAATGTTTTGCTAATATAGAAATTAGACTTTGAATTGACAGAGAGAGCATATGATGATATTTGTTGCGTCATATTCTCAACACTGGAGGGTGGAGACCACAGTCTGAAGCAGTGAGATCACCTTTTTCTGTTCAAACTTGACAGAGAACATCACAGTCCAGTGAAGGATGCTGATGTGAGCACACATTGAGGAACCTGAAAGACTAACACATTCTCTGAGTGCCTGTGAAAAGCGAACAAGACTTAAAGGCATTTCATGACATACAGTAGACTGAGAATTGGAAAACAAAAGCCACCAAAACAAGAAAAAGGGTCAATATATAAAACATACTAAGTATTGTCTTGCATCTCGAAATCTAAGAATTTGTTGTTTCTACACATAACCACATGCCCTTAAGGCCTCTTCAATATAAAATAAGACTCAAACATTTAACTACTCAATTTGCCTTTGTCTCATTAAGAGGAAGAATTAGCATCTTGTGATTGATCTCAGTGAATGAAGCAAGGAGAAAATGGCTTTCTAAAGAGACTCAAGTGCAGGGTGAATAAACAAATCTTTTAAGTTTTCATAAATAACAAAAGAATGGGATCTATGTTATGTTTTTATCAGCATGTTCCTATAAAAGGTCATTAATGGGTATTTGTGCACTTCAAACATTTAAATGACTCTTCACTGGAAAGTGGTGAAGTAAACATGAACTATACAGCACTTAACCTTCCTTATGTGAATATACAAGTGTTAATTAAGCATATAACTTCATCAGTAATGAAGAAAAAAGATTTTACAAAATCATTAGAATTTCATAAGACTAAGCTATTTGGACAAAATAAAAACATGTTTTCATAAAAGAATTAAAGTTACATTAATTATAATAATTTAAAAAACTCACAGGCCTCTAAACATCAATCAAAAATCCTATACTGTACTTCTGTACTACATAGTACTCCTGTTTGAGAGTTTCATGGTAATTTGCTTCCGTGTTTTTCATTTACCAAGACAAAAACAGCACATTGTTCTACATTTTTCTGTAATATTTGTAATTAAGTGCAATATTTACTATAACTTGAACCGCATTTTCACTTTTCCCCCCTTTTTTTTACTAGTCACTATTTTTACTCATTCTATAACCACAAACAAGAAACACCTTAAAGTCAATTTGTACCAAAATATTTATACCATTTATACCATATATTTTTGTTAACAAACTTTACTAACCTTTTGCTTTAGAGCTTTAATAAAGCTTTAAGAAAAGTTATTTTCTCATGCATGGTGCAAACAGAAATTAATCTGTGTAGTAATTTCAAACTTTGCAATAATAAGACTTATTTCATTGAGACCATATAATGTTTCCATATGCATTAAATGCGCTGAAGCATTATTAAGTGAATTTTTAAATCTGTATAAATGAAAAAACTATTGTGAGATTAAATGGGTTTTAAAAGGCCTAGTTTATCGTTTTATAGTTATAATACACACCTTCCATATCTATATTTCTAAAATAATTAACATAATAATCATAGAATCTATCACTTCTCTTAACCAAGAGATTTATTTAAATACATCAATTTCAATTAAAAATGTGAAAAAGAAAGCTGCGAATTCGAGAATTTCTGTTTATGAATAAAATATTTCCCATAAAAAATAAAAAGTTGATAATGTAGTACTCTGGTAAATCGGTTTTACCTTTAAAAGTAACAAATAATATCTTGTAGAAGGCAATAGTGATAATCTAGAAACAAAATAAAGAGCGTGGCGACATTGTCGCATATAAAATCTGCATAGACGTCCACGCAAATTTGGAGGCGTCCTTTTAACTCCGAGCCCCCCTGCCCGCGTGTTTACCACATCATGTACACGGACACAAGTGTCGGTGATGTGGGAACGGAACCGAACCACAATGAAGCGCCGCTGCTGCGCTATTGTGCGCCCAGTGGAACGAATCAGTGGAAAGCCCCATTGAATCATGGACATAAACGACTCTTTGAATTGTCAAATAAAGATTTATTCAGATCCCTTGACTCAGGAAGATCAAGTGCTGTACGAGCCTCACTTTCTCTGCTCCATCGCCGAGAGCATGATGGTCCCTCCCCTATTTCAAACTCTTTGTGAAAATCTTGTTGGGACTTTTTTCCTCCCTTTCCTTTAAACGTCAAGTGTAATTCCTACCAAGGGCTTCGTCTCTGAGCTCTCCCTGTCTTGAAGGTGGAGCAGATATGAAAAGAAACGGACTATACACCAGGAAGCCTCTGAGATGAAATAACTTTTTAGACGGTTCCTGCTAAATTAACAAGCATCTGTTTGCGGATTGAAACATCTCCCATCAATCGAATGATAGCAGGTATGATGCTTTTCACCTTTAGGGAGGTGCACTTTTATTACTTGTAGTTATTTTTGTTATTTAGTGTTGCACAACTTTCTGGTCTGTATATTTATAAAAAAATATATTTTTAAAAAAATTAGTAGTAAAATAATGTCAGTCAAGATTATTTTAAGCATTTCAGGTGGCCTTTATTTATGAATTGAAAACTTCTAAAAGATGAGCTACTATTAAAAAAAGTTTGTTTACTTGTTTAGCAAGTTCAGTGAATGCTTTAGACATTTTAAAAAGTACATTTACAACTGTACCAGTATGCGTATAGTTAATACGACTGTATTCATTAGTAATGAAATTGGTTTATGTTAACTTTATGAAGATTACCCAAACATCTAACTATCCATTAAAAATAGCGAGTGTCTTCCTGGAAACCAGTATTTTTGATGATGTGATTTATTCATGAAATTACTAATTCAAACTTTAAACCGACAACTTTGAATGAATTAGCATATTTATTTTAATCTGAAGGACGACACGGTGGCCCAATGGTTAGCACTGTCGCCTCACATCAAGAAGGTCGCTGGTTCAAGTCCCGGCTAGGTCAGTTGGCATTTCTGTGTGGAGTTTGCATGTTCTCCCCGTGTTCGCGTGGATTTCCTCCGGGTGCTCTGGTTTCCCCCACAGAAAGACATGCAGTACAGGTGAATTGAATAAGCTAAATTGGCCGTAGTGTAGCCCATGTGTGTGAATGAGTGTGTATGGATGTTTCCCATGGGTTGCAGCTGGAAGGGCATCTGCTGTGTTAAACATATGCTGGATAAGTTAGTGGCTCATCCCGCTGTGGCAACCCCTGATGAATTAAGAGACTAAGTCGAAGGAAAATGAATGAATTTAATTTGAAATAGGGTCAGTAGCGCCACCGTTCGGTTGATCAAGTTAGTTGAAAGGTTCTGCAAGATTGAGATTTCAGAACATTTGTATATGATGTTTATATATTGGAGGGAGATTGTTAAAAAAAGATTTTTACTGGGTTTTTGTGTATAACTTCTCACTAGTCTAAGCCTGTTCTAGTTCTAGATTATTTTTGTTTTGCTTTGTTTTGTTTTGGGGTGTGCAAATCCGATAGATTCATTACATAAAAGGCATCGGAAATGTCACTGGAAATGTCCCAGCAAGTGATGGAGGAATGTCAGATCGCCGTTACTCATTTTAGAGAACTGTTGATAGAGAGATCAGACCATGTGTCAGACTACATTTATTTATTTTGCTGCCTTTTTAAGGTTTGAGCTGTCTGTGCATTTCTCCTCATAGTCACTTTGTTTGGATGTCTGTAAGTTTTTGCTTCTCCTGTCCCCCTCCAGTAGGGATGCATCAGATTTGTCATTGCCTGAATCCAAAGCTTCCTCGCTCACACATTTCCCTCTCACACTTTCACTAAGGCCACACAGTATTGTCTGTGCAGACTGATTCTCACAGACAGAGCGGCTGATGTGGATAATCTGCACCGACGGCATGTCATAGTGAAGTGTGAGGTGGGAGGAGAGGGATTTAAGCTCCCCAAGGGAAAATGTATTGAATCAAGTATGCAGTAGCATTGTAGATTCCAGTCCAGCCCAGAGCTGACTGTTGATTAGAAAATATTGCTGCAGTCTGTGTTTTCTTGGGCAGTGCTCAGCAATCTAACATATGATGTATGTGTGAGAGTAGTCCCTGTGAAATGCTTTTGCTTATCTGTGTGTGTGCGCAGGTGTGTGTGGATAATCTTCCATCATGTTGCACTCAGACCAGCACTTTAGCTTATAATGCTAGTCCAATTTGCAACATTGCTAAAATGTTGTTTTTTTTCTTCAGTTACCTGTCTTTCACTTACACTTTGTTTTGAGTCGTAAATTACAGCATTTAGTGGTTTTCCATTGCATAATGCTGTTGTCGTCGTCCATAGGAATGTCTCCTTTTTTGTCTCTATTATATCACACACACATATCTGTTATCACAATCTCTGAAAATCAATGCAACTTGCATTATGTTATGCCTTTCCTTCATTCATTTTCTTCTCGGCTTAGTCCCTTTATTAATCTAGGGTTGCCACAGTGGAATGAACTTCCAACTTATCCAGCATATGTTTTACACAGTGAATGCCCTTCCAGCTGCAACCCATCAGTGGGAAAGTTATGTCTTTTAATAGTGCTAAAATATTGGTTGTCATCTTAATTGTACTATAATCAGTGCTTGGTAGATTACTTTTGGATTACTTTTAGATTATTTTTGCCCTAACTGGTTTGATTATTGTTACCTGAAAATAAAAATAAAATATATTCTTTTGCTTCCACATAAACTGCAACATAAAATGCTTTAAACACATGTTTTAGTTGTTAAAAATAAAGAATAAAAGAGAATGGTGTAAAAATGTAATCTATAAAATGTAGCTGTATTCTGATTAGCATAAAAATATCCTAATTACAATGATTACATTTGTGGAATCTGATTAGATCTGGATTACATGTAATCAGTTACTGCCCAGCACTCACTATATTATTGTTGTAGTTTTCACCTTGTTGCTTGGCCAATTGTAATTCATATTCCATGAAATATTCCATATGTAAAAATAATATTCCACCTATTTATTTGGTTATGCAATAAAATATGACATAATGTAAAGTCAGCTGCAATTAAAAAAATAATAAAGAACACCTCAGAACCTTGAAAGGCCCCTTACATGTGTCATTCTGCAAACAGATATTTAAACATGGATAAAATCTGTAATTTATAGACCTGGAAATGTAATGGAAATGTATACAAACATTAAAAATAGATGGAAAATACATTATTCATACTTATGCAAAGGCCCGCGCCGTGTCTATTGTCATTTTTCTTGCACACTCAAATGACTGAAAAGGTCACAGAAATGCATTGGGAACCTTAGTATCTGTTATAAAATCACTGCTTTGTAGCTAGTATTTACCTATGTGATTTATGTGAACATCATATGAAGCATAAAATCGTGAAGCATATTTTCATCACTGTGCAAATTGCCAATATAGTGGAAAAATAAATGCCCTCTGCATGTCCAAAACCTTTTTCTGTAACCTAATACATAAATCTATTCATACCCTGCTCATAGTCTTGTGTATCTACAGTATATGTGTGTAGGTGCATGTGTGTTTCAATTATCATAAAATTTTATGGTAAGACTACCAATTGCATTACTGTCCTCGGAAGCCTAGTATATACTTATAACTGACATTTAGCAAGACAGTATGAAACTTTTCCAAACCACTGACTCAAAAGCTCAATATCCTCACAGACCCAGGCAGCCACAAACCTCTAGTCTCCACAGGCAGTGTTTTTTTTTTTTACTCTAATAGCAGATATCTTCTGTTAGATGATGACTAGCTCGAAATGTGAACATTTTTGTGTGCTATTTGAGTCATTTGTTTAGTCTCTAACGCTAATGCAGCAAATCTGGCATCCAGAAATTATTTTCCAAATAAAATGTTATGTGTGTTTTATATAAAAGCATAATCTAAAGTTTTGGATTCTGTGGAAATATTGTTGACTTAAGCGTATTAGGAATGGATATAAAGGTCTGTGGAATGTGGTGATGGGCGATGAAGAGTACTGTACTGTATATACACTCACATGCTCTAGTCTAGAAATAGTGCTTCGAAGTCTTATTACTTGTCTCCCCCTAGTGGTCAGGAAAATAATTCACTATTTTTCAGCCTTTCCTTCTATGATGTGATTTTTGGATGTCTTCCATATCTGATACAGATTTCAGGTCTCCGAGCTCCTACTAAAGAGCTGATGAACTAAAACAGGCGTACTAACAATTCAAGATGTCCAGTGTTATGACCAGAAAAGACATACACTAATCAAATGTGAATTCTGTACAAAATTAAGTCAAAATAAACCCCAAAATTAAGTGAAGGCAAATGTATTACCTGTGCAAAAGTCATCTGAAGATGTGCAGTGTACATGTTGACGATGAAATTTACACCAGCTTCATTGTCCGAATGCCAGAAATGGTCTAATTTTTGGAGACGGAAGGGTCCACAGCTCTACCATTGGAGAAAGAGTACATGGTTAACATGTGCCTTTCATAACTAATCACATTACAGCCTTGAAGAGCACAACATTCAGTTTCTGTCAGAGTTCTGCCTCACTCCCTTTTTTAAATCCTGTTGAAAACAATTAGATTACACTTTAACCTACCTTTACTTTAACATTGCCACAAAATGGTCATTGACTTATCTAATAAACCAGCAGCAATTAATTCAGCATAGTGAAGCATGTCTTTCATTGACATCCATTTAAATACATGGCCTCTGAAGCTGTGTAGAATTAGCCAGTTAGCTATAATGTGTGTAGGCTAGCCTATAGGCGTACATAGCCTAGCATATGCATAAAGTGAGATAAACTTTGGCTTTTAGATGAGAGCAAAGTGAGAATATGACAGTTTTAGCAAACGTTTTGGAAGAACATCTAATCCAGCCAGTCAGCATAATGTAGGGCTATAGATAAGCCATCACTTACTTCAGTCTTCCTTAAGTTCTCCAAAAGTATCTGGATACAGCCTTGATTATGCAAGCTGAAACTGCAATGTCAGACACTGAGACTTGCAATTTCAAACCCAATGGAGCTCAAACATGCAGTAGGGTTAGGTGTGCACATTAAAAAGCATTGCATGCAGTTCAGCTTGCCACTGCACTAGGTCTGGATCAAAGTTTTCTGGCATTCCTCCTCCACCCTAGCTCCATCTTCTCTGTGGAGTGTTCAGCAAGCCAAACCTATGTATTTCCAGAGTGTCTAGCAGAGGTTATTTGCTATATTTGACTTGTTATTTGACTCCACCCACCAATGCCTGATTTGAACAGTCAAAATAACCAATAATGCTTCCTTACTGCACCATCAGTGGTTTGGAGATTTAGATATGTAGTGGTGTGAACTTTAGAAACACTCCACCTGAAATCAGATAGACCCTTTGCCACCCATTGTTGTATTTTTTTAAAAATTTGTATTAAATATTGTTAATAAAATTTGTAATAGGTGTTTAATAAAATGTGTTTTTCATTAAAGACAGGAGTAGGAAGCAATTAATTAATTTAATTTTTAAGGTGGCATCCATTTGATAAATATATTCACATTTAAACTGAATATAGTATTATTTCAGACAGTTTTATTATGTAGCATTAATACTGAAGTGCAAATATCTGTTACTATTTTCACACAAAAAAAATAATTCTATAGTGTAAATCAGTGTGCTCAAACCTGTTCCTGGAGATCTACCTTCCTGCAGATTTCAGCTTCAACCTTGAACAAACACACCTGAACCAGTTAATTAGGACCTGAACAGCACTTGATAATTACAGACAGGTGTGTTTGATATGGGTTGCAATTGAAATCTGCTGGAAGGTAGAGCTCCAGGAACAGTGTTGGTCACCCCTGGTGTAAATAGAATATATCACGTTCCATGCATTGTGCGTTGCATTATGCCAAGAGGATACTATGATTTTTACTTAGTGTATAAATAGCCATTGGTGTACAGTTGATAACATAATTATTGGCCCTTCTATGAAATTGTAATTCTTTTTCAAATATTTCCAGAGCTGTTTAAAGAAGACATTTAGTCTTTGCCATGATGACAATACATAATATTACATAACAATACATTATATTGTAATATTTAACATTTTGTTTTTTAATTATTTTGCAAAAAACAAGTATTCAACTGGGTGGCATCTCAGTGGTTAGCATTGTCACCTCACAGCAAGAAGGTCGCTGGTTCAAGTCCCGGCTGGGTCAGTTGGCATTTCTGTGTGGAGTTTGCATGTTCTCATCGTGTTTGCCTGTGGAATTCCTCCGAGTGCTCTGGTTTCCCCCACTGTCCAAACACATGGGGTATAGGTGAATTGGGTAAACAAAATTGGCCATAGTGTGTGAATGTGAGTGTGTATGGGTGTTTCCCAGTACTGGGTTGTGGCTGTAAGGGCATCCGCTGTGTAAAACATATGCTGCCACAGTTGGCGGCTTATTCCACTGTGGCGACCTTTGATAAATAAGGGACTAAGCCGAAGGAAAATTAATGAAATAGTATTTAGTTCAAAGTGCAATTTAAAGGCTTAACTAGGCTAATTAGGTTAACTAGGCAAGCCATTGGACAATAGTGGTTTGTTCTGTAGCCAAAAAAAATTTTCTTAAGGAGGATAATATTGATTTCAGCAAAAAATAGGACTATCTCCCGAAGAAAAATATAATAGGAATTATTGTGGAAAAATCCCTTGCTTTGTTAAACAACACTTGGGAAATATTTGAAAACGCATAAAAACTTCATGGGATTTTTAATAATTTAGTCTTCAGGTGTATATTTTCTATACCATGTAAAGGTTATCAGACACAGAAGCATCACAAACATATATATTTAAGTGATTTTGATTCTTTTTTTTTTGTCTTCCTGGTTTAGGGGTGTCTCTGAAATGGGCCTGGTACCCTTAACGCTCCTGCTTTCCATCTCAGCGCTGGCTGTGTTGGGGTCCACCACAGTGGACGATCCCACAGGTGACAATGACTACACCTGGCCACAGAGGAAAATACCACTGGTACAAGAGAAGCAAACTGTGCACCTAGAAAGTTCAGAGTTTCTGGCCAAGCCTCAGAATGATCTTCACGGAATATGTGGCATCGAGTGCCAGCAGCGTCTCCCCGAGCCCAGTCTGGATGATCTGGAGCAGCTACTGTCCTATGAGACCATGTATGACAACGGGACGCGCACTCTCACCACTGTCACCGTACAAGACCTAAATGTGAGCAACGACTGGACAGGAGCATCTCAGTTGCACACTCGGCACAGACGGGAGGTCTACGGCACAGATACACGGTTTACCATCACCGACAAGCAGTACTCCATGAAGTATCCCTTCTCCACTTCTGTGAAGATCTCCACGGGATGTTCTGGAGTGCTGGTGTCTCCCAAACATGTCTTGACAGCAGCTCATTGCATTCACAATGGCACGGACTATCTAGATGGGGTACAGAAACTCAGCGTTGGTGTGTTGAAAGAGCGCTCACGTCGTAAGAATGGACGGAGGGGGAAAGGACGGAAAGGAAAGGGCCAGAGAAAGCCTGAGGAAGAGGAAGTTGATGAAAATGGAGAGATTGTAGGGAAGCAGCAGGAGCGTAGGGGCAAAGGTAAAGGCAGGAGGAATCGGAGCCGTCGTAGTACCGACTCAGAACAGCCTTCATTCCGATGGACAAGGGTGAAACAGATGCAGGTGCCGAAGGGCTGGTTTAAAGGCATTTCGGAAAATGTTTTAGCTGATTATGATTACGCTGTCCTGGAGCTTAAGAGGGCACAGAAGACTAAATTCATGGATCTTGGAGTCATTCCCTCTGTCAAGAAGTTGCCTGCTGGTAGGATCCACTTCTCAGGATTTGATGATGACCGACCAGGCAACTTGGTGTACCGTTTCTGCTCTGTGTCCGAGGAGTCCAATGACCTGCTGTACCAGTATTGTGATGCCAAGCCTGGCTCCAGTGGCTCAGGTGTCTACATTCGCCTCAAAGAACCCGGCAAGAAGAAGTGGAAGCGTAAGATCATTGGGGTGTTCTCGGGTCACCAGTGGGTGGATGTTAATGGGGGGCAGCAGGATTACAACGTGGCTGTCCGAATCACACCTCTAAAGTACGCACAGATCTGCCGCTGGGTCCATGGAGACTCCAGCCAGTGTCGGGACACCTGAGAGACTCTTTCCCGGCTCTCACCAACACTTGTGCCTCCCATGCGTGCACTACACAAACTGCTGCATTCAACATCACTAGGAACTAAAACATTCCTACCATTGAACTTTTCCAAGCTATTTTGATACCTTAATTTATTTTATTAGTCAACTTTTGTTTAGGAATAAGTTTGAATGTATTTCTAGATTCTGCTGTCCTAAACGAGAACTAATTCTGTCCTAATCTGTTGTTTTGAATTAGAAAATGTACTTCGGTCAGTGTTGTTTGCTATGGGAGGCAGTTGTTTTGTCTGGATATCTTGTAGTAGAGAGCTAGATCTGATGACCAGTTACCACAAGAAAAAAAAAAACACCTTTTTTTCTTAGAGAAGTTTTGATGTTTATTTGTGGATTGTTTTCTTATCTTTTTATTTTGAAGAAAACGATATCAAAGTACTGGTGTTCTTTGAAATTATTTCATCTTGTTATCATTATTATAAATGTTATGATTGTGTGCCTTTGATAGTATAAAAATTGTCTTCATGGGCTTATACAGTTGGTTCTGCCTTTAGTATCACAATGCAGGCAGTTAGTTAGAGGTTTAACCTCCTGATTCAATGTCCTTGTGGACTTTTGGTGCTAATTTAATTTTAAGATATAAAATATATGAGGACCTGTCGGAGTAACAGCCTACTGTAGAACTGTAAGTATGTATTTAATGTAAGGCTCATGTTATGAGTTTCATTCTCATGTTGTTCTTATTTGAAAAGAATTACACAGGGTTATTTAAATTTAGGTCAATGTTAACTATCATTGTAATTGTTATAAAGAGAACGCCTTGTAGCCTAATAGGAAATACAAATGGAAAATCTTAATATAAAATAGATTTTCTCAAAATTATTTGCATACTTTTTCATTTTGTACAATTTTTCTGAATGTTTGTTATTATGGACCAAATAAACGGAGAGGTACATGTATTGATATAAGAGGACAAAATCATGTCTTTTTTTAAAGTCATATTTGCATATCTGACAGATTTAGATTCAAGCATGCTTTGCATTAATGCCTTTAGAGGCCCAAATTAAGATCTTTTAAAGGTGATAAAAATGAATATACATTTTAAATATTACAAGGCAAGCCAAGTTTGTTATATATAGCACATTTCATACACAATGGTAATTCAAAGTGCTTTACATAAACAGGAATAAAAGAAACACTGGTAACACTTTATTTTGATGGTCAATTTGAGTATTAGTAGATTGTTTTGTAAGAAACATTGCAACTACATGTCCACTTACACTAACCCTAACCCCAACAAACGGACCATCAAAATAAAGTAACTGAAACCTTTATAAGAAAATAAAAACAAAGAATAAAAATGATTTAAAAAAACAGATAAAAACAGTAAATAGGTGTTAAAAGAATGAAAAAGCAACTGTCTGACTGTCTTATTGGGAAGGCCAGTGAGGAGGCCGTTACAGTAATCAACCCTGCTGCTGACAAAAGCATGAACAACTTTCTCTGGAACAAGATTTCACTGGAAACAAAGCATCTAATTCTTGCAACGTTTTTGAGATGATATAGTATGCTGATTTAGTTACTGCTTTGACATGACTCTGAAACTCAGATCTGACTCCAGAATCACACCAAGATTCTTGATTACATTTTAAAATTATGTAAAATATTACAAATATAATCATAGTTTTAATTTTGCATATTCAACTTAAATAGAAAATGATTTTCATTATCTACATGAAAAAAGACACAAGAGGAAACGGGTAGGCAATTCTTCCCATCAGTGTTTATTGCATCTCAAAGGGCTTACATGCACTATTTATGGGTGTCAAATATGAATCAATAAATCAAAATAAAAATTCTTTCATAGGACCTTGTAAAGAGAAATCCTTTGTCAACAGGAAAAGTGAGTTACAGAGGTTTGGCTATGCAGGGTCGTCAATCAAACCTTTCTGTAACACTGTTTAACAGTGACCTCCTGATAACTTTTACAAAGATCTAAGAGTCTATCACTGCTAATGAACCTACGCCCAATAATCTATGAAACCGACTTATTTTTTCAAACAAAATATCTCCTCCACACTCCATTTTGCTGTGCAAACTACAGTACCACCACTCACCAACAGAGGGAGCATGAATAAACCGTAACATGTAACAAACAAGGTTCAGGGTTCATATAATGTAGTATGAGAGGCTAAGACTGAGAACCAAACATGTGAACGGGGTCTTTTACAATTATACAAAATAACACTACATGTACAGTACCAGCTTCAATTTGGATTTCATACAAGCACAAGTAACTATAAGACTCAAATACAGCATTCCACTGACTACAACTGTGAAATCTTGGGGACTTTTTTCTTCATTTTTTTTACACGTTACCTGTTTAACAAGTCGCTGTACATATTTGTTATTTTAAGACACTGCAAAAGGCCTTTCTTAAAGATTTGTAGTGCTGAGATAAACTTTTGGAAAACATCGTATGAGAGCATGTAAGCAGTGATCTGACAAAATAAAAGTTCAAACTAAGGAAAACATTTTTGGCAAAACAACACCAGTTAAGAAACAAAAACGACATGTAATCACGAAAAGAGTTATCTAGGACAGAGGAACCTGGATATGTTAATCATTTATAGGTAATTATATATATATATATATATATATATATATATATATATATATATATATATATATATATATATATATATATATGTATGTATGTAAACAAACATGTCAAACCATGATGACAACAGCGTCTTATTTTCTGATTACCAGATTCACATCAATAAGTTGTCCACAGATAAAAATTTGAGCAGAGGAGAAATCTTTTCATCACTGAGGAGAATATACACAGATCACCTTCTGCAAATGATACATTGCACCAAAACTAACATACAACAGAAAGCGCTTGAAGATCCTGTTTAGAATCTCAGACCCACATAAGGGAAGAACACACACACACACGCACACGCACGCACATCATTCATTTCAGACTTAAATACTGGAAAATTTGACATACATATTCATCTTTTTTTAATCTTTCATTTTGATTTGTGTGTTTTTTAATCATTTTCTTGTTTCTTCAAAACAAAGGAGAACATTGAAATGAACACGTCTTCATTTTTAGGCTTGTTTTCTCTACGATTTACTTCACGTTTGTGCTACAACATGACACAGGAATGCTGGGTGGGGCAGAGTGGGTGGGGTTGTTTGAGCTGGGGGCAGGGTCGGGGCCGGTGGATACCCAGCTGCAGGCTCCTCGGGCGTCTGGGGTGTAAACAGACAGCAGACCTCTCTCACTGGAGCTCATTCTTTCAGAAAACAAATACTGTCAAACAAACAAAAAAAAACAGAAAAAATGTCACCTTACATCATGGGTCTCAAACTCGATTCCTGGACGGCCGCAGCCCTGCACAGTTTTGCTCCAACCCTATTCAATCACAGCTGATGCAACTAATCAAGGACTGTTTCTCAATATGCGTTCTTCTGCGATCTTGCGTCCTTGTGTAACGATTCAACCTCATCAACCTCCAAAGTTCAGTTCCAAAACTTAAGACCGCAAGAGCAGAGGACGTGTGAAAATTCCTGAATGTTTTCTTGGTATCGAGGATGGATCGATGCAGACTTGAGCACTGAACTCGCTATCGAACCCTTGAGCACCAGACGCGTTCTTCATTCTTGCGGTCTGCCGAGTTCCTTCTTCCGAGGTTACCTGGCAAAACCGGTCTTCATAAGAATGTAAGTCCGTGCGAAACAGCCAAGGTATTCAATAGTAGTCTTGAGCACCCTTGATTAGTTGGATCAGGTGTGTTTGATTAGGGTTGGAGCAAAACTGTGCAGAGCTGCGGCCCTCCAGGAATTAAGTTTGAGACCTATACCTTACATAGTCATTTAGTGGCTCATTTTAAAAAGTTACTAGGAACATAATGATACCTGGGATATTATAAGAAGTCCTTAATATTGAGATCTGCAAGAGGGTCCTTGGAGGGAGGTTTTTTGGGACTCTGGGCAGCTGGACCTGGAGACAACTGAGAAAGCAAAGTGTGCATGAGGAAGTGATGTAAAAATAATTTTGATCAAGAGTAAAAGACATTTACATTGTTACAAAAACATTACCATTTGCTTGGGCAAAACAGAGTTAGGGGTAGAGTTAGTGTAATTTGGTTTGGGGCTGGGCAGGGAATGTGGGATTCGGTTTGAGGATGGGAAGAGTAAGCTAAATTTGGTTTGAGATTGGGTGGAGTAGATAGATTTGGTTCGATTTAGGCAGAGTGGGCAGGACTTGTTTTGGGCTGAATAGAATGGTGTAAGATTTAGGACAGTGTGTGCATGATTTGTTATGGGATGGTGAAGAATGGGTGATCTTTGATTTGGAGCTGGGCAGTGTGAGCAAAATTTGATTTGGGGGAGAGTAGAGTGTTGTTATTTGGTTTGGTGCTGGTCATTTGGTTTGACATGGAGCAGGGTGAGTAAAATTGGTTTGGGGCTTGGCAGAGAGAGTGGAATTTGATTAGAGATGAGGCAGTTAGGGTGGAATTTGGTAAGGGGTTGTGTATAGTGTGTGGAATATTACTTGAGAAGGGGCATAGATGGTGGAATTTGATTTGAGATATGGCAGAGCAAGTTGAATTTGGATTAGTTGCAGGGAATCATTTTAGTGAGATTAACAATGTCCGTAAGTGCAATTTTGTGAATGTTCTTTACTGGTGCTCCAGGAGTTCCTGTTGCTGATGGCCCTGTAAATTGTGGTCTCATCATGGGCTGGCCCATCATCACAGGCTGGGGCATTATGGGAGCTCCTGCTGCTGCTGGGGGCTGAGTAAAATATCCATAAATCAGTGCTAATACTGGAAGTGTGAAATACTGAGACTCTTTTATCACTTTAGGAAGTGATTTCTCACCATGGTAAAGCCAGGCTGTGCCCCCATGGGTGGTGCCATTGCTCCAGGTGGAGCAGCAGCTCCTGGAGCTCCAGGGGCAGATCCAGACTAAAGATGATCGAAAACAAAATCTTGATAAGATCTCTAAAAACATTTGATATATGTTTGAGAAAGAAGCAATCTCTACCATCTGAGCACCAGGTGTGCCCCAGCTAGAAAGGGCGACCTGAGGGGTCCAGTTAGCTCCTCCTGTCAGCTTTTTCTCATTCCACTGGTTGTCCCTGTCAAACACAAATAGTTGTCAGCTGATATGTGTAAACCTTGATGCTGGATTCATAAATACAGCTCCAGAGCCACACAAAGTAAACAAGATTAAATTGTGATGCAAATGAAAGGGAATCAATCAAGCTGTCCTAACAGTCCAAATGAATTACAGTTCAAGCTGAGTAATTCTCATCTGTGAATAGACATTATGGATAAGGGACAAGATTAATAGGTGTTTTGAAACAACATGGTAGGAAGAAGAATAATACTAGAAAATACTGACTTGGTGATATTTAGATTTTCTGAAATAAATATTGTGATATAAAATATATGGGCATTACAGTAGTTTTATATTTACACTAGAATAACAATATACACTCAAAAAACTGCAATTACTTCTTGTCCAAATTACGTAGTTAAAATGAGTTGAAACAACCCAATTCTTAAGTTTTATTAGAACAACTTAATTGTTTTATGTTCAAACCACTTAAATTTGTAAAAGCGATTAAGTTTTATAAAAATTAATCGATTTTTGTTAATCGATTAGTGTGGAACCCAGCATTTTTTACAGTGCATTGTGCAGTACAATGCACGGCAACTAATTCCAAACTTACTTTTTCTGGCTTCCAACTCCCAAATCTACAAGACAGAAAGGCACAAGACAAGTCTGAGCCAGATTTTATGTGTACAATAACCTTTTCATACTCACTTAAACATTATTCCACACTTACTTCCCACCAAATTGGCAAGTGAAGAGTCCAAGTCTCCTCCGATTGGTTTGACTGGTGCGGGTGCCATTGTTGGTGCCATTGCTGGTGCCATGGCTGGAGCCATTGTTGGTCCAGCAGTGGGCACAAGTCCAGGTACCAGCTGAGGGCTCGCTGCAGCCATGGGGGTCCCGCCTGTGCTCTGAGGTGTTATGGCTGGCATCAGAAGGTCTCCTAATCCATCAAACACTGGAGTTGGCACAGAAAAAATTGGGTTACTATGGGGTCTATTGACCCTACACTGCATAAAATAATTTTCTTACTCAGAATTTTGTCTTGTTTCTAGTCCAAATATCTAAAAATTCTTAAATCAAGAAGAATTTTCTAGGCAAGCAAAACATAATGTCTTGTTTTCAAAAATAATATGCCAATATAAAGTGAGTTTTTCCTTAAAACTAACAAAATAATCTGTCAATAGGGTAAGCAAATAATCTTGTTTTTCCTTTTGACTTAAGATTATTTTTCTTACCCTATTGGCAGATTATTTTTCTTGTTTTAAGGAAAAACTCACTTCATTTTGGCATTTTATTTCTTTAAACAGGACAATATGTTTTGCTTGTCTAGAAAATTCTTCTTGATGTAAGAAGTTTTAGATATTTGGACTAGAAACAAGACAAAAAAATCTAGTTAAGAAAATATTTTTTTTGCAGTGTAAACCTTTGGAATAGTAGTCTATTTATAAGAAAAATAATATTTGAGATCCACACACTCATCAGTCACAAGGTATTTCAAATCTAGGGGTGTTTACTATTGTACATGCATTGGGAACCTGAAAACTGGCAACACAAATCCGCACTGTTTTTATACACAGGATATTCATAGCATTAAATGGATGCATTCTGTCATGCACTTAAAAAACACACCCATACTGCAGCGCCAACTGTACCGACTCACACGAGCACAACTAAAACCAAAACTTTAACCTAAATGTTTATTTGGTGCAGAAGTCTGGCATTAAGCAGTTTTTATCTTAAAATTACTTCCTGCTAGTAAATTAAATCATGTTTATGATTAAAAAAAAAACATGAAAAGACTTTTGTAAATTGTTACCTTGAAAAAAAAAAGTGTGATTTTGTTTTCTTTTTATTATTAAAACATTATTAAGGCATTCTAATATACAAAAAATTACTTTTATCCCCATTTTAGACATTTTAAAAATGGCATTAATATCTGAAAACTTGTCTTGCTTTATCCTAAAACAAGATCCAATCCACTTTTTACCAATGTAAACTTCTTTTATGAAAAAAAATATTTCGGTACAGACCCAACAACGTTAACACAAGTATTAATTTCATTCAGATGCAGTAATGCACAAGATCTTGAACATGGCAAGCAAGCAAAAAATGCACAGAGAGGTCAAAGGGGTAAAGAGTGTGCAGTTGAAGTACAAACAGAACTTTAAGGCCCTGAAATACTGGAATCAAGTATGAATTAAGTGTAATGACAAATAACAAAATCAGGCCAAAACAAATGTTTAATTTTAGTTTGTTTCAGATGATCTAAACAGCTTCCCAAAAAAACTGGAAAAATTTTGAAAATTTGTTCAGCTGGTAAACAACTTTAAACTCCAATTGGTTTGTGGTGATTATGTAGTAGGTACTAGGTACTGTAGGCATAGCTGTGAGGCTCTTCCTTCATAGACATAAAACATTTCTCCAGTTCATATCTCAATGGGCTGAGGTCAGAGTAAATCAGGGCCTTCACACCTCCCAAACCCACCAGTAAAAATGGATAAAAAAAAACAATGCATGCAGCAAAGCCCTGAGTTTCTCTCCCCAACTCACCAATCGCAGAGCAGGAGCAAGCAATGAGCCAGATCAGAGTGCAAAGACAGAGTTATCAGAAACGAGAGAGAGAAGATGACAGAAGAATGGGACAGATGATAAAGTAGTGAATTATAGCAAGAGAGAGAGAGAACACAAAATGAAATGGAAAAGGAGAAAAAAAGCAGAGGGAGAATGCATTTTATAAGCCCTGCCACATCTTCTGTATTATTTAAGAAGGTGAGCAGATACAGAAGTGCTCATGCAGGAGGAAAGTGTGCCGAGAAGCAAGCTTGAATACGCCACGCTGCTTTCAAGGGAAACTGAAAACAGTTATGTCAAGTTGGTCTTTAATTATTCAGGTTTATATTGAGGATAATTATCTGTTGAATTTGAATTCTTACCTGAAGCATCAAAGCCACCAGAGGGTGCAGTGGTGGAATTAGTGCTGTCGACCGCCACTGGTGTGGAGGATACTGGTGAAGAGCCAAACGCATCAAAACCTGACTCCAGCAGATCCGCTGGGGCTGAGGATGGCACTGCTGCTGGAGTTGGGGTAACTGTGGGGGCTACTGGTGAAATTAAACCTGCAGACATCAACGGATCAAGACCAGTTCACACCAGGAAAGGGAACTACATTACTATTCACATCTGTGTGTGAAATCGTGCTTCTTATTAGCATACATCTGTTATATTGTCTGCTGCATTAAATGCTCTTGCTCTTGAAAGCAAGATGGATCCTAATTGGCTGTCAATGTTTTATTACTCATAAGCTGGCAAAAAATTATTCTGCAAGTCATTCCAATTGTTTCTTAGTGTCATTAGTCTTAATAGTTGTGAGATGGACTGCCATTCTTTCAGGTTCATAATATATTTTTAATGTATTGTTATTATTGTTATCATCCTTTGTTTGAATGGGCTTTAAAATAATGAATCTTCCTTATAGCTTTGTTATACTTACAAAATTAAAAGAATTTAATCAAATATGTATTTATATAGCGCATTTATCATCATGAGGAGGGGGGGTTTCTCCACACCACCACCAATGTGCAGCATCCACTTGGATAATGTGACGCCAGCCACAGGACAACGGCGCCAGTGCGCTCACCACACACCAGCTACTGGTGGAGTGGAGAGACAGTAATACAGCCATTTCGATGGATGGGAGGCCATGATGGTTGAGGGTCGATGAAGGGTATTTGACAAGGACACTTCAACTCTTTACAAGACGTGCTATGGGATTTTTAATGACCACAGAGAGTCAGGACCTCAGTTTAAAGGTCTCATCTGAAAGATGCGCTCACTGACAGTATAGTGTCCCCTTCACTTTACTGGGGCATTAGGACTCACACAGATCACAAGCTGAGCGCCCACTTCCAACAGCAACCTAGTTTTCCCATGTGGTGTCCCATCCGGATACTGACCAGGCTCAGCCCTGCTTAGCTTCAGTGAGTAACCAGTTTTGGGCTGCAGTATGATATGGCTGTGGCCAAAAATGTTGTAATAGTTTATGACAATTCAATGGTAAATTCAACATGTGGTGTTTTTTCAACTAATTTGAAAATAGATAGTTTTCATTTAATGTACAGTAAGATCACTGATGATATGGGAAGTTATTTTAGAGTTATCTGAATACTTTAAAAACAAAGAAATAAACATTCTTTACTAATTTTATTGTCAGCAAAGAATTAAAGTTAAAAGTTGAGCTGAAAAAGAACAATTACTTTAAAGTTATCTTAACACCAACATCAATAACAACAACAATAAAAAATATTATCAATATTTAGTAAAACCTCAAATATAATGCAATCATATGTGTGTCCTTTACTGCACAAAGAGAATAGTATTTAAGTAATTTAACCAAAAAGTGTTGGAGTTATTCCCCTATCAGGACATGTGGCCCATACCTCCAAGCAGGTCACCTGACGGAGCTCCGGGAGCAGCGGACTGGGACTCTGCAGTAGTGTCCCCAAATGTGTCTGTCCCAGAGATAAACGTCACACAGCGCAGCATGAAGGAGGAGAAGCATTAGTCAGCCTTAAAGCTGCATAAACACTGAGAGAAGGGCAGATGGAGAGAGTGAGCCGAGATCCTGCAACATGCAGCACACTCTCACATACACACAGACACTGACACATTCATTTACATTCTGCATTTCTTTCTACACTTAAAATGTACACATGACGCCACAGCATGCGAATACAGTAAACTCAAACACTGAACAAAATGTCAAAAAAACAACAACTACATTTTATAACTGCAAAACTGGGTGCATACTTACCAGTTCATAAATTGACATGTCTATAAACTAAAAGGGGTCATAGCGCAATCTAAATTCCCTTGATCTTTTGATAAATGAGAGGCCTCTGTTATATAACAACATCTGGTCAGTTTCAGAACTCAAAACTTAATGGTTAGTCTAAAAACAGCATATATTGAAGCCAATTTGCCTAAACTGCAGGTTATGGACTGTGCCACTTTGTTATATAGCAGTGTTGCTAAACTCCGCCTCCTGTTTCAGAATGCATACACTTAAACTCCGTCTCCTGTTTCTATACAGCTATCTGTTTAGCCCTGCCCTCCAATTCAAACTGTATTAGATAAGTAACAAGACAGGCAAACAATAAAATATTACCAAGACAACAAGATTCTGTGCAGTGCCATCGTCTTTGTGTTGCCTTCTTTCTGATCCCAACATTAGAAAAAATTGGGCGACCTTTATTTTCAATAAAGTTTCAGACCATGCCATTAATAACTTGTTTCTTTGTTTATTTCACAGCAGATTCATTAATAAAAAATTCACTATTTGATGCAAGACTATCAAAAGACGGTGTTATGCCAACGACACTGGATCTGAGAGTAATGTCACAAAACACAAGTATGAGTAACTGTTTTTATCCATTTTCAGTGTAAAGCTACGGTCACACTGGACTTTTCTCCCCATAGACTTCCATTCATACGCACGCGAATGCGTCAGGCCGAAAACGCAAGGTCATGTGTCAAGTTTCGCAGGTCGCTGCAGTGCAAAGTTAAAGCTTGGTAAACTCTGACCTGGGAAATCACATCATGTGATGGTGTGAGACCAATCGAGGATCAAAACGTGATCTCTCTGGACAGAAATGTAAAACATGGAGCAATCGCTTGCTTTTTTAAAAGTCTAATCACCTTGTTTAATCCTGCCCCTTTTCCCAGTGCCGCGCGACAGAATTTCGCATGCTCAAACTCTAAGCTGTGACCGCAGCTTAACCCCGCCGGTCCTGCATCACCCAACCCGCTCCCGCTCCAAACTGGTGACTTTTGGCATGGGAGTCGGTTGCTCTAACAAGGAGACTAAAGATCATGGCCTCTAGCGTCTGTCGTTAAAGCTCCTTTAGAGGTGAGAGGAGTGAGGTTTACCTGCACAGCGTATCACTTGCTGGCCTCTGCTACATCAATATCGCTTTGTCTGTTATTACTGTATATAATGTTTGCTTTGTATGGAGTGTTTGTGCTTTTTTAACCTAAATCCCTGCAGTGTACATTTGTGAAGGATGTAGGTTATCAAACATGCTGAAGTTTACATCGATGGACACGCATCTTTCCTGTCGCAATAATCTTATAAGAAAAATTCAAAAGTTGAACATTTTTAACTAATCATGCCGCTGTGTGTTTCATGTACAATATGACGCTTCTGTTTAAACAGTGTTCCAATGAGGGAGGTTCAAACAGGACAGAAAATAGCCTAATACTTATAACATATGATGCTATTTGATGTAAAAACTTTTTTAACATTATATGTCAGATGTCAGAGATTAGAACAAATAAAACACGCAGTTCATGACCTCTTTCAACAAGTTTAGCAGAAATGTTGTGCAACAGATGGAAAGAAATGATTATGATTCACTACATTATTCTGCAGGGGAAGGCTTTGAATATGACAATCTCTAAGTTCATGCACTTCTTTCAGATGAGTGTTTTGTATGGGGGAGTTTAGACCCACCAAGGAGGTCCAGCACAGGTCCAGGCTCAGCTTTAGGAGGAGAGACAGGAGCAGCTGGAGCTGCTAGTGCAGGAACCACTGGAGCAACAGCCGGAGCAACAAATGAGTCTAAATGAGAAAGAGAGAGAATGTGACTGCTGGAATTAGCAGTTTTATTTTATTTCATGGAGTCAGAGTTTGATGGGCAACTTGTAGTAATCACAATATGGTTTAGTAGTAATAACGATAATAATTATAATATACTCGTCAACATCTGTTTTTCTTGTCATCTTTAGTAGTTTATTGTCTTTCTATTTCTTTCTTTCTGTTATTAAAATTATGTATAAAATGTATAATTTATTTCTACACAGTAAAACCCAAAAATTTAAGGTAACTGAAACCATTTGAGTAAACCGATTGCAACAAACCATTTAAGTTTAAAATCTAATCCTAATGAGTACTGTGAACTTAATCCATTTGAGTAAACAAACCAACTGAGTATTGTAAAACCTAATGAGTAAAGGCAACTCAAACCATTTGAGAAAACCGATTGCAACAAACCATTTAAGTTCAAAATCTAATCCTAATGAGTACTGTGAACTTACTCCATTTGAGTAAACAAACCAACTGAGTATTGTAAAACCTAATGAGTTAAGGCAACTTAACTGGTTTGTAGCAATCAGTTTTCTCAAATGGTTTGAGTTAAAAAACTAATCTATATGAGTATTGTGAACTTACTCCATTTAAGCTTGTAATGAGGTATTTAATTAACTCATTACCTTCAACACTGTGTTCAAAACTTTTCAAATGAGTAAGATTAACTTTAAGTCAATTTTGAGTTAACTACACTCATTTCATTTAATAAAGTTGACTGTTGGGGTTTACAGTGTAATAATTACATTATTATTGTGTGGTGATGATTATTACTACTACTCCTACTACTTCTATTTCTACTTCCACTAATACTACTACTAAAAAAATACTACTACAAAGTATTAGTGGAATATTTTTTTATTAATACTATAAATATATTATATATATGGTTATTACTAACAATAATAATAATAAAGTAATAATTTACTTTAATTTATAAAATAAAGAGATAATTTATGTATTAATTATAAATGACAATATAATAATTAATTGTAAAAATGCTAAGTGAAGAGAGTCAATCATTAGTTACTCACCAGACAAGAGATCTCCAGTCACATTGGTTTCAGGTAAAGGTGAGGGTCCGCGTGAAACAGCAGGAAGATCTTCCGGACCAGAGCAAAGCCAGAAGAAATAAAGGAGTAAGTGTAAGACAAGAGAAATCAGAAACACAGCAAGGACACAGAGTTGTGCTCAAACATGCACAAAGGTCACGTTCCACTATGAGGACAAACCAAGACGGAGAGGGCCAAAAAACAGGTGAAAACAAAGATGAGACTACAGTTGAAGAGACGAGACGTTGAACAGAAGAACAGGGATCAGCTTCTGTACCTGCACCAAACAGGTCTACGCTAGGTGTGCTTGCTTTGGGCTCTGTGGACGAGCTTTGCTCAGGCATTGAATCAAACATATCTATAAACAAGGACACACAGATGCATTACGCTTCTATTCAGTGCACAACATGACAGCTCAAGAGAGGAGGAAACAACATTTAGACAAGAAAACATTTAGTTTTACTTGTGTTTTTTTCCTCCATAATCAGTATGAACAGGTAGTACAAAAGACTATTCAGTTAATGTCAGAGCAAACTACAGCATTCAGATTGTGTGAAAAAAGCCAGAAAATGATTGCGGGACAAACTGCAGTAACTGCAAATCCTGGATTTTGAAAGATTGCAGTGCAATTTTTTAGAGGTCAAATGTGAATCAGTGACATTGACCACCTCTCTTGATAAGCAATTCTATATATTTGTAACTTTTTTATACATAATAACTGATATTTTTAAAATAGTGTAAAATTTACACTCACTGGCCACTTTATTAGGTACACCTGCCTATCTGCTTGCTAATTTTATACTGATCTACTGGGATTTTCACGCACAACCATCTCTAGGGTTTACAGAGAATGGTCAAAAAATAGAAAATATCCAGTGAGTGGTGGTTCTACAATTCACACAGGCTCACCAAAATTTGACAATTAAAGATTGGAAAAACGTTGCCTGGTCTGATGAGTCTCAATTTTCTGCTGCAACATTCGGATGGTAGGGTCAGAATTTGGCATCAACAACATGAAAACATGGATCCATCCTGCCTTGTATCAATGGTTCAGGCTAGCGGTGGTGGTGTAATGTGTAAGGTTTTTTCTTGGCACACTTTGGGCCCATAAGTACCAATTGAGCATCGTGTCAACGCCACAGCCTACTTGAGTATTTATGACCACAGTGTACCCATCTTTTGATGGGTACTTCAAGCAGGATATGGAAACCATGTCATAAAGCAGCCAAATCTACAGCAACTGCATGATGCTATCATGTCAATATGGACCAAAATCTTTGAGGAATATTTCCAGTACCTTGTTGAATCTATGCTACGAAGGATTAAGGCAGTTCTATAGGCAAAAGTGGGTCCAACACGGTACTAGTAAAGTGTACCTAATAAAGTGGCCAGTGAGTGTACCTACCATTCAAAAATTTTGTCAATTTAAAAATAAATGATTGAATAAATAAAGTTCAAAAACATCAGTTTTAAAATAGAAGCATGTTTGTGTATTATTATTAATTTGATGTAAATTTAAAATTAAAGATGACAATAAATACTAACAAAAACTAAATTATATTATAATATAGTAATTTATGACAAAAATCATGCTAGATTTGTATACATGTATATTTATGTTCTGATCACTTTTCAGCACTGAAAGGTGGTTAAGCTCACAATTCACAAACCAGAATGACCAAAAAAAATAAAAAAAAAAGAACTCTAAATGAGAGGAATCAAACAAAGAGCATCTTAATAATGTTGGGGAACTAGCTTAGCAAGTTAATATCATCATAATGCAGATTAAAGCAAGACAAAAGCAGAACTGCAGCGGAGACATTACCACTAAACAGGTCTAGTGTTGGCGGGGCCGCGGGCTCAGCTGTAGCGGATGCGGTGGTGGTGGAGGTGGTTGTGGTGGTGTTGGTGGCAGGAGAGAGGGTTTCAGGGGCCTCTGTTGGTGAGATAACCGGCTCGGCACTGGTAGGGGACACTGCGGCTGCGGCTGCGACACTGACACTCTCTACCGGCTTCATGGCAAAGAGGTCCAGCTCTGGGGCAATACTGGCACTACCCTCGGACGGAGCCCAGGGGTCTTTATTGGGGAGGAGTGGGGGGTGAAAATGGAATGGGGAAGGTTTGTTAAATAACAAACACTGCAAACAAAAAAAGAAAACTGAAAAGCATATAACTTCAGGAGAGCTGAAGTCCAGGAAAAAAAGAGGAGATGGATTTTACCTTACAAAAGCTGATTTTAAGACATCATTAACTGTAGTACTGCAACCACAGGACTGATTAAAAAGCAGTTAAAACTAGTGATGCACCAAAATGAAACTGACACCAAGAATTCAGGATTCATTTGGTTGAAAACATTTTTTCCCTGTAGCTAACAAACACAAAATAGACATTAAATGGTTTTCCTGAGAGGAAAAAAGTGCCATTATGGGACATATTCTTTACAAACAGCAATAATATGAGATATTTCAATATATTGTTCTTTAGCATTCATTAAATCTTCTGATTTTTATTCATGTTTATTTAATGCTTTGAATAGTAATCAGTAGTAGTGCTAAAATCAGCAAATGATCTGTCATGCCATATAAAAGCTAAATTCTTTGCATTTTGTGATGAAATTGGCAAAATTTGAAAATGAAAACATTGTTTCATATTAAAATAGCAATGCACAGTTTATTGTTATTACTGAATGTTTTCATAAACAGAAGCCACACAGACTCAGAGAAGATCTAACAACCTATATCAATATCACTTAGAGTACAGAAATCAATATCGCCACCCAGCCCTGCTTTATTATGCTAAAGCTACTAACGCTAAACAGCCCAATTGTGCCAGTGGAAAATGCTAATTAAACATTGATGTTCAAAACCAAAACTGTTGATTTTAGATTAACATTTTGGTGCATCCCCAGTTAAACATATTAAATGGTTTATTTTGAATGTTTTAATCAAACTGTTTTTATATCTGTATCTTTTTTGTGTGACGAGCTTTGAGAATTAAGTTTATTTAAAAATAATTATTATTATTTTAAATAAACCTTCTTGAAAAGAAAATTCTGTTTCGTATAGTTATACAGTACATACCCCTCCGGATGCTTGCTGTCTATAGATATACCATTAGCAATGTAAATACCAAATTTCAGGCAAACAAAACAAGGACGTACAGTCTGTGAAAGCAGAGCTCAGTTAATGTTACCATAAAAGCACATATCAAGTAAGATTAGAAACAACCTTAACACAATATGACTCTTTAGCTGCAGTTCTTTAATACAATTAGTAGGCGTCAGCTTCAAAGTTTATGAAAAGTAAAGTTAGGTTAGATTATAATGAATAGGTTATACCGAAAACCATAAGCTGTAAGTCAGATTAATTTGTGTGGCTGAATTTTTAGTGAAGTTAACATGCAGAAAGTAAAGGCAAAAATCATTTTCTTATGCAATTTTGTTTTGTTGCATCTAAACATCTTTAAAAAATCTTGAGAAGCATTAATACCTGTCATCAGACCATATATCTAGAATTTGATATATTGTACATCTTTAAAAATATAAATTCTTCAAATCTACACTTTAAAATATTCTGTTTATCTGTATTTACTAGATTTATTATATATGGGTTATTATATATGGGTAGAATGCTTATCAATTGTGCTTGACTGGTGTTTTATTTTATGTCCTGTTGTAATATTTTAAGGATGTGTGTGTATTTCTACCATACAACAAGACAAAAAAATAATGATGAAAATGATTTTCTGCTTCATACGAAAACAAATTGTCAATTGTGCCTGCAAGGAACATTGTACATACTCGGGCAGGTCATGATCAAATGAACTCGCTGTAATGTGGGCAAAAGCAGGGTTTCAAAACTGAAGCAAAGCAAATTAAGAACTGCTTTGCTTGCACTCTCTCCCATACACACACACACACACACACACACACACACACACACACACATAAAAAGACTGCTGACCATAATGGCTACTGGCTTTCATGTTTTCATTCAACCATGCATCCACTTAAATACCTTATATAACCTATATATACTGTATAGTATTCATCCACATACATTCACATCCAACATACACAGATAAATAAAGAGCAGGGTGCTAAAGGATCTTGTGTATGGATGAACACCCACCAGATCCAGCACATGCATCGGCAGCAGCAGCTGGAGCCAAACCCTCACTCGGACCATCGCCAGGAGAGGGCGCAAACGCATCTGGACCAAACCAAAACCAGACCAACACAACCCAGCAGAGAAAAAGAAACAGGGGGATGAAGAGGCAAAGATTTCAATGTAAGTGGTTACAGGTGAACAGAAACACTCTATACAACCCAACCAGTCTGGGTTATATACAGTTCATTTCAATGTGTCCACAAACACTGAGGAGAATGAGCCTGTCAATGCCAGCAGGACCAACAATAGTGTTTGGCTTTGAGAGTATGGCTGCTAACTAATGCTGGGTAATGTTGAATATTGTGGTTTTTAACACTGTAAAACCCATCAAGACTCATCATTGTGATACTGAGGAAGAAAAACAAGCTTGGGGTGTTTTAATGTAATAAATGTTGATTTAATTAGAGCAATATTAAATCAACAGACTTCACAGCGGTGCAAAACAAAGTGTATGACTAATTAATATTGTACTTGATAGAAGTGAACTATTTCTGTGCAAGGCAGCCATCACCTTTGATTCAAGCTGGACTGATGTTTCCTGCCATTGACCTTGTATCATCAAGATAAGTTCACACTGAAATGTCTGCTTTAAGAACCGTAATTACTGAAAAGCATCCATGCTAGCAAGCTTATCTCAAGCTAATCCTTAGCAATATTCTGTCATTTTCTCACTTTGGTTAATCATTTATGCTTGAATTGATCCCATTTGATTGAACTAATTAGCTTTAACTTACATAACATGCTACATGTTAGAAAATACACAAAAGCAGAGCTACTTAAATATCTTAATAATTCAAAATATGTACTTAAATCATCAATTATTGACAGGTTGTACCCATACCTTGCTTAAGTGTCAAAATGTGCCATCAACTTCAAAGAAGTGACTTCAAACAAAACCAATAACCATTCATTTACCCAAAGTAACCATTTTCCAAGTAGTTTTTTACAAAACAATTAAACAATTTATGGAATTTTCCCTGATGGTGAACCTTGAGAGGGCCTGACTGACCTCCAAACAGATCCATATCTGAGGTGGTGGCAGCGGAGGCAGGCACTGGCAGTGAGGCAGCGGCTGGGGCAGAGATGGCATCAGCTGCTGGTTCAGTAGCAGCGGCTGCAGAGGCAGATTCAGCCTCAGAGAGCGTCGCTTCAGCGCTAGCAGAGGCAGGAGCGGCCAGAGAGTCTGCAGCCACAGCATTCAGAAAGAAAGAGGAACAACAAAGAGAGAGAGAGAGAGAGAGAGAGAGAGAGAGAGAGAGGCCAGAAGAGATGCAGACAGAATGAAGGAAGCTCAAGAGGAGAGGCTTTAGCAAAATGACTGAAGAAGCTACAGCTGGATTAAAAAAAAATGAAGATTTCAACAACAAAATGCTTGTGGAGATTGTCCGTTCAAAGTTTAAACAATTTTAAAAAGTTTAAAGTTTTTAAGTGGACAAATGTTAGATTTCAATGAGTTTTGCATTCTCAAAAAGTATGTTGTTACCCTAAAAAACTTTGCATTTATTGGCAAAAGATTTGGATTCTACAATGAACGCAATGACTGAATTCTATGAAATATAGTTTTACCTCCCATCTAATATTATTTTCATCACTAAAGTTTTCCATCAAACCTTGGTGTTTTTCTGAAGGAATGCTACAGTTTTGCAAGTGAATGAGCAAAACAAAACAGGCAGGTATAAAAAGATTTATTTAAATTTTGAGATTTTTGGATTTGGATATGACCCCTTTTTAGGGCTTGCAAACTGGATTAGCATGTTCAAGTGTATGGATGCAAAAGATCCTCTCTACTCACCACCACCAAGCAGATCTGAAACCAAAGCCGAAAAATACCCAGGAAGAAATGGAGTGTCATGAGGAAGAAAAGAAAAACAGTGTTTTAGCGGTAAACAGATGTTTGATTTCTCTACAGAAGCAGCAGCTCCCACTTGGAGATTTTTTTCTTTTAAAGCAATTGCAGCTTACAACTGGGGCTTGATCAGCTTGGGCAAAACAGCGGAGAGGAAAGGACACGTCCCATTAGTCTGTCATTATAACTCATTAGAGAGCACAGTCAATATACATACTCCCCTAATTGGCCTAATGTTGGTAGAAAAATGGTTCTTGCAGTGCTGCCCAATGGATCAACCAATAAATTATGATGACAAGGATCATAAACACATTGATAACAACCTAAAGCCAAATACTGTGTGTACAGTGTGTGTGTATGCTTAGATCTTCATTCATTAATTTTCCTTCAGCTTAGTCCCCTTATTTTACAGATTGAACTGTCAACTATTCCGGCATATGTTTTACGTAGTGGTGCCTTTCCAGCCGCAACCCAGTACTGGGAAACACCATACACTCTCATTCACACACACTCATACACTACGGTCAATTTAGTTCATTCAATTCACCTATAGTGTATGTCTTTGGACTGTGGGGGAAACCAGAGCATCTGGAGGAAACCCACACAAGCAGAAGTAGTACATGCAAACTCTACAAAGAAAGCCAGGACTGGAACCAGCAACCTTCTTGCTGTCAGGTGACAGTGCTAACCACTGAGCCACTGTACCACCCTGCAAAGATCTTTACCAAAGCAAAGTGACTTTGTTTGGTCTCTAAAAAGTGTGATCAACACCAAACTGTTCGTCATCTAAATTCAAATTTTAAATGCAGCAAAGCTATTTTTATTTTAGAAGTTCATTAGACATTCACAGTTTCATTGCGTTTCGCTTCATCATCTGAGGTGCAAGTAATTTATTATATAAGAAAAAAGGCTCACAGTGGCTTCTCCTGCAGCAGCAAATTACATTTCCACTTCCACTTTGGAATCATTGGATAGAAACGGTTCTTTATTTGTAAATGTTTCATGCTATATCCTAGTTTTGCGCAAGTTTATTTAGCATCTTTCGATTGATCCTGCAGAATCAAATGACCTCAGCTTACCTCCCCATGATGCAGTGGGAGCCGCTGAAGCACCTGCAGTCGGAGCCAACAGATCAAAATCCACCAGATCATTAAAGCCGCTGCTGTAGAGGGAAGAAGACAACAGAGAGTGATACATATACAGAAAACTCTTGCTTTTATGCGCATATTATTCAATTGTGTAACATACTTGATGGTGTTTTTGGCCGGCGCTGCTTTTGTAGGCTCTGTTGCTGCAGGCTCAGTAACTGCAGCCGCTGCAGCGGTGGGCTCTGCGCTTTTTGCAGGGGTACCAGCAGGTGTGCCATTATTTGTTGGAGATCCTTTCTATATGTGAAATGATGCACTTACCATTAATTTTTTATACAATGGCATGGATACAGGCTCATAACAGTGTGTAGTATTATATAAATTCTATTTGCTACCATTTAAATGTTTAGGAGCGGAAATTAGTATTTTAGCATTTAGAAATTACCATTTAATTGATCAAATACTGACAGTAAAGACTAGAATTAAATAAATAAGACTAACTCTGTTTTTTTGAACTGTGTATTCATCAAGCATCGTGCAATAATCTTTTCTCTGTAATTTGGATGAATTTAAATACGATATGTAGCCTAAAGCAGGTCGCACACCAGAAGCGCCGCTGGCCGCCGCGACACGGCGCACACATGACAGTTAAAAGTATCACACATCAGACGCGCACATTTGCATGAAATTTAACATGATATTTATTAAACTAATTAGATGGCGCTCTGTGGCGCGGCAGGAATATGAACAGTGTCCTGAGTCGTGGCTGGGCGGCGCCGACAGCCGCCGAATTGCGGCGCCGGTGTGTGTACCCTGATAGAAACCTATGTTTTGAAATTCTGAAATGAATGGTGCCCTGCGTGGCACTACGCAGCGCGCCGCCACGCGGCACTTCTGGTGTATAACCCCCTTTAGAAGAATACACTTGAAAAAATATATAAATAAAAAATAAATAAATTCTTACCAACCCAAAACTTGAATGAATAAAAATCAACATAAAAAACTGTAGTTTCACATTACTCACCTTAGTTGGTGACCTGGTGGTGGAAAAAGAAAAAGAGTATGAATGACATTTGAAATAACTGAGAAATGATCATACTTCAAAGTTAAATGCTGAAATTATTATAATTCATGGCATGAGGAATAGTTTTCAAACAGCAAGCAGGCATTATGCAATAACTAAAAACAAATCACTACTGTACAGCAACTCTTTTCAAGGTTTTCTAGAAAGTATAAACAATCCAAAGTATAAATCTAAGTTATACAATTTCAAATTATTATTTACAATTCATTTAATATCCACATCTGGCATGCACTGGGAAACATGAGGTATTTGGTTACAGTACAAGTCGCATGACACTGAAATGAAAAGAACCTAAAATTGATCAATTCATATTGAACAATCAATCAATTCTGGGCTGCCACTGTTATTATGTTAAGTTCAGTCTGGTTCAGTGTGTGCAGAGTGAACTTAATAATAAAACTTGACCAAAAAGAATCCATTCTATAGAAAGAGGGAACACGTCAGCATTTTAAAATGCTGAAAATGAAAACCAAAAGTTCAACCATCAGTCTATAGAACTGCGAACACCACAAAGATGGCAAAACCACCATTACAGTACAAAAATATAATCATGTTCACATACAAGTGAATTCTGACAAACGTTATGTGAAATACTTACTCATCACTGTTAAAATAAGGAAAGGAGGAACAATATTACTTTTAATAATAAAAGTAGACATTTATTAGCAGTAGACAACAGAGACTTCATTTAATACCCAATGCTATTTAATAGATTTTAACAACTTACACTTTTTTCCCCTCGAGCGTGTTAAGATGTGTCTCCAGAGATTCCAGAAGACTCTCAGGGGCCTACAAAGTCACAAAACCATGCATTGTTAAAGTGACCTACCAATGAGGACACAATGTTTCAGACTGAAGACAAGCTGCTCATATTAAATGAAGACATCTAGAGGACAAAATAGATTAGAAAATCACTCTAAGAGAGTCTATATGAAAAACAACTATTGTGCAATAAATGTAAATATGTATCAGTTCATTATTAGTAACACTTTAGACTTTAGAGAACACCTATTTACTAAAAAGTGTGTTTTATCTTAATAAACTCCTACTCTTTATTGTTGTAGTAGTTATGTTTAGATATGAGGTATGGAGATTAAACAGTCAAAATGACGGCCGTGTATTAAAATGTGCTTTTTAAAGTACTAATGGACAGCTAAACATGCTAGTAATAAAATGGTATGAATATTCTCTAATACAAAGTGTTACCAACTCATTTAAGTAAGGTTTTTAGAGAGTTCAAGTAAGGTTTTTAGAGAGTTTTTAGAGAGCCCACAATGCACTGCAGCAAGCTCACTCATGCATTCAGGCACAACAGAGAGATTCAGAGCACATTATTGGTTAGACATGCCACATTATCGCAGGTGGATGTACCTCATGGGTAAAAAAAATGTCATGCAGTTACAGCTAAATATAGGCCAAACAAATCAAATATACTCAAAATTATGGACAAATTAAAAAGACCATTTGAAAATTCTCTCACAATAATATTCTTGCATAAACAGTGACATCTATCTCCCTGATTTTAGCCCAATATTGGTTTATATTTGGCTGATTGATTTGGTTCGATATTAGTATTAAAAATAAATCTGTTAGCCAGTTAGTGCATCTGACATATCAGAATCATGTTCTCTAAAAGATCAATATAGTGTGTGATAATTCACACAGTAATTCCTGCAGTGGCAGTTAAACCAATCCTTCAGGGCAATTACACCAGGGTCCTATCAGACAGATTAGTGGCTCTGAGAATTGGGAATTGAGCTGAATTGCTGGTCAAAAACATTACACAAAACCTCAGGCGAACCCTCAACATTTCTCATCTCTTCTTCCCATTCTCTTGGTTTTATACACACGCTTACACACTCATAATGAAGATTAATTTGCATACAAGTAGTTCATTAATAACCCTGTGCTCATGCCATGTAGATAACAGTGACCCTTGAATAGTTGATTTAATATAAATGTGTGCAGTTAAATCCTATAAAATACTCTAGTGTCTTTTTAGCTTGCTTGAGAAATGCTTGTTGAGACTCAAATGCTTAACAGAGTGATATAAAACATTCTAATTGCAGTGAGAGTGGAGAGAGTTGCATCAAGTCTGAGATTAATGAATAGAAACAGGCAATTTTTCATTTAAACTCCTATTTCATCCTTCAGATCATCATAAAGAGTTTGCAATTTAACAATTATGTTTGGTGATACTGCAACATGCACAAATGCTCATGCAAACATCTATGATTTATCAACTTGCAAAATGCAGGTATCAATTTACTTGAAGAGATAGTTCACCCAAAACTGAAATTTCTGTCAACGTTTACTCACCTTTTAATGTTCACAAACCTTTTTGAGTTGTTAAACACAAAATAAGCTATTTTGATGAATAATGACGAAAAAAATGTTGGAAATTGTACCTTCCATTGACTTTAGTATTTGTTTTTCCCACTATGAAAGTCAATAGCGTCTAACATTCATCAAAATGTCTTATTCTGTTTTCGACAGAATAAAGAAACCCATAAACATTTGACACCACTTATTATATAGTAAATAGTGAGCCAAATTTAGATTTTGGGCTGAACTGTCCCTTTGAGTCCTTTAAATAGGTTCTGAGTGAAAAATATAGAAACAAATGATGTGAGAGCATTATTATATCCTGTGGAAATGAATCAAATTTGTTGAGTTACACGGCTATGCATCCAAGGCCAAAACCCAATTATAACCACTGCCAAAACCAGAACCCAGGTAGTCATGCACATCTCCCTCCAGCTCGTCCTGAACTCCACAGCTGATCCAGAGTATCTGAAAAAGGCAACCATCCTGCCCTGACATGATGCACAGCATGCTTTCAGAGCAAGCCTCCCTGTTTCTGCCAGCATGAAAAACTCTCCTAATGTCATAACAGAGCTTCCACAACCATGCTGTGTCGAATGTAACTATGCTTTCAAAAGGTGTTGGCATTTTCCATGAATAATAACAAAATAAGAACAAAAAAGTGTTTTTAAGAAAGAAATTAAAGAATTACAATAGCAAAAAGATCTATATTTATAACTTCATATTATTGTAGTTTTATATATAATATTAAACTGCTTTAACACAAACTGCTATGAACGGCAATTTTCATGTCAACTAGAACTAGAACCAAGACATTTAAAATGTAATAATAACTCAATAATAAGTTTATATACCCAGCAGGCACACAATGTCATAAGACGTTAATATTAGGTTAGATTTAGGTCATGACGTCATGTAACCAAAATTCAATGTCTAGCCAACGCCTAAGCACAACGTTATTTTGACGTCCAATTACAATGTCAAATGATGTTGATATTTGGTTGTCTTTAGGTTGTGGTTGAAAGTGACCAAAATCAACATTTTAATACTGACATTTATAATACAAATACTGACATTTATTCGTTAGGTATGGCAACTAAAATCTTAAAATTATAGACATAATAGACAGCATAAGAGGTTAATATTTGGTTGATTTTAGTTTGGTCGTTGGACATTGACATCGTTCTGACGTCAACATGATTTTCAATTCTAAACAAAATGTAATGTCCCTACGGATACAATGTAAGTCTAATGTCATGTTGATATATATATATATATATATATATATATATATATATATATATATATATATATATATATATATATATATATATATATAGATAGATAGATTTAGATATATATATATATATATATATATATATATATACATATATATATACATTTGAAGTCATAATTATTAGCCCCCCTTTGCTTTTTTTTTGCCTAACTTGCCTAGTTAACCTAATTAACCTAGTTAAGCCTTTAAATGTCACTTTAAGCTGTAGAGAAGTGTCTTAAAAAATTTCTAGTAAAATATTAGTTGCTGTCAACATGGCAAAGATAAAATGAATCAGTTATTAGAGATGAGTTATTAAAACTATTATGTTTAGAAATGTGCTGAAAAAATCTTCTCTCCGGTAAACAGAAATTGGGGGAAAAAATAAACAGGGGGGGCTAATAATTCAGGGGATTTAATAATTCTGACTTTAACTGTATATACTGTATATAAATTATATAAATTATAATAATATTAGTATAAATTCAGGGCTGCATGGGTGTTTTTTATACAGTATATAAATTAAACTATGAAGAAAGGCAAACTGAAGATGATTCATCTTTGTTTACTAATCTGTCCTGTGGTGAGGAATTTTTGGGGACACACTCTGATTGAGAAAATGACATCTATGCCTGTTTACACCAAATTTACCAAACTCTTCCCAACACCAAATTTAATAACTCTACCCAACAAAAAAACATGATACTTGTGCTTCTGATCATAAAAAAGTGCTAATAAGTGCACAAAGTGCTACATATTCATGGAACAGCCTGTTATTTTCATGCTGGCACCACTCAGTTAAACAATCCATTAGGAAGAAATTGCCTAAAATGTCCCTCATCTTCAAATAGCTTCTATGCAAAATTAAAATGGTCCAAATGATTGCGGAAACTCTGTTCGTAGCAATTCTTCAGCTTTTTTGGGATGCAAATGTGGCTGCAGCTTAAGTTCCCGTCTCAGACAGCAAGCATCGCTGCTACTCTGCTCATGATCCTTCAGTCACATCCAAGTTCGCTCTGAAATGAGATTTGGTGTGCAGTTTATTTAATGAGCACTAATGAGGATTGACTTTTGCTCTCTCCTGAGCTGCAGGATTGCCCAAAGTGGAAAGCACCACACGCTACTCACACTCTCAGCCTGTGTGATCATTCTGCACCGCTGAAATAAGAAGACAGGTACACAATCTGTCAGTCAGCCAGTGGGCACGGGACAGAATGGATCCATGGAGCAATCGTCCCTCTTGACGAATGCCCAGTCATGAGAGAAGAATGACCTCTTATGTGTAGTGCATGGATGTCTATGATTGGCCCAATAATAACAACCACTCGACTGACTAAAATGGCTGGGATTTGAAAGTCACGACACATGCGACATGTTAAAACAACACCGCAACACTGACATGCTATGTTAGTACAAACGTGGACAGTGTTGGCTTCATGAGAAATGGACAGAAAAGGCGGGAAATGCTGCTTTAAAAAAAATCTTACCTGTGTAAGCTCAGGAATATCGTTTTTGTCAATTCCCACTTGCTGTTAAGAAAAAAAGGGATATTTCACTGTAAAAAAATCCTGGATTCCACACAATTCATTTATGTTGTCTCAACACAAATCGATTAATGCAAATTTCAGACTGAACGATTTAGCCCTGATTTTGACTCGTTAACTGGTTTTGAGAAATCACAGACAAATCGCTGCTTGTTCACGTGAGTAACAATCACACAGTGTGAACTATCAAAGACGCGATCTGAGAGAATCGCAGATGAATATGCAAAATATCTGGACCTTTCGGCGATTTAAATCATGCCATGTGAAATGAGTTCTGATTGAAAATAACATCTGCAATTACCTACAGCCAATGAGAGAGCAGCATCCACTAGTATGGGTATCTGCAGGCCAGCGAGAGGTTGAGGGAGAAGTTAAAAGGGCTTCTTTTCTGTCTATTTGGACCCAAGCAATGAATGAAAATCTAGTGTAAATTTGGCAGGAGCACCCATGTCTGTTTGACATCTCATCTGAGCAATATCACAACCAGGTCGAAAAAGAAAAAAAAGGTGAGGAGAAATAGCTAATTTCCTTCCTTAATCTCAAGGCGGGGTGAGGAAAATAAGTAATTTTCTACCCCACTAAAGGCTTCCTTCTCATTATGTAGTTAATAACAAAAGATATACTACGTGACATTGTTTCCATGTCACTTCTCGTATGTGTTTGGTTGGGAGACATAGTTTACAGACCGAGACAATATTGTCTGCGATTCTTCCTATTCTAAAGTCATGCAGTCGCCAATCCATCTTGCAGTGTAAACAAAGCAGCAAAAAACGTAGATAGTCATGCAGTGTGAAAACATCTGTGACTTTGAAAATCCTGCAGTCTGAATTCAGCGTTAGGTTACAAATTTAAGTGGAATTACAAATTTAAATTGTAATTGTTTAACATGAAACAATTAAGCTCAAAAAAGCTCATGAATTGTGTTGATTCAGCTCATTTTAAATAAGTAGTTTTAACAAGCAGCAAAAATTCTTGCATAAGACATAACCTAAGAATTATAATGCAATACTTTTTTTTATAATTGTTTTATATAACGTGTATATGTAATTATTTTATTGTGTCATTTAATATAGTTTCATAATTGAAGCAAAGACATAAAATGCATGATTCACCTCAGCAATCTTCAGGAACTCTGAGACTCTGGTCATTCGTGTCAAGAATCTTTTATAGATTTCCAATGCATCCTTGCATTGACCTTTCTTCATCTGGAAAAATTTCTCTAAAAACGAATAAGGAAATTATTAAGTCATAGAGTGAAATCAGACAACACGAAAACCACTTCAACATGACAAACTACAAAAACTTGCCTAGGAGATTAATGATGCCATCATTGTAGCAGGCGTACAACTTGATCAGATCCTTGAAGAGCAACAGGAAGGCGGCATTGATCACCCCATTGACAAGATCTTTTGGGTGAACCTGACAACAAAGCGAGTAAGTAATAGGCCTCAGCTGTCAAAATTGACTGAACTAAAAAGTCAGACTCTCCTGTTTGTCAAAATATCCTTAAACGTCTTGTGTATTACAAAATTGTGTCCTAACTTTAACTGTGCCAGCATGATGTGTAATTAGAACCTGTGATGATGACAATGAGCAGACTCACGTCAAACTCCAGCAGAGCATCAATCTGACTCTGCAGCGTGGGCATGCCTTTCAAGAGCTTATCAGGAGTCATTGTTCTCATCACACCATCAGCACTGAAAAATACACACATACACACACGCACACACGCACGCACACACATTCATAGTTAAGAAAAAGTAATTATTAAGAGAACATTATTACAAAAAAGAATCTCAGATATGCCATGATGCTTGGTATGTGCATGTAGTGTAAATTCTGTCATTGTTTACTCACCCTTGTATTGTTTCAAACACACAAGACTTTTATTTACATTCAGAAGAAAAAAGAATGAATCCTGAAATATTTCTGCTCCTCTAACTGAAACTGTCACCCAAATCATTTCAATCATTTCAAGCTTTAAAATGTTTAGAAAAACAATGTAAACATAAGCCTGTCATTCCAGTACAGAATAATTGTCTGAATATGTAATCTTTATGGATTAAATTTATGAGCGCGGTAGAACGGGGTTGCTACATGTGACCTTTGTTTATTACAAATGAAGTCCTAAGTACATTCTGACTAGTCTCTTGGCTTATTTATTTAAAAGGTGCAGCATTCTCAAAATACTAGAGCCTAGAGTTCACAAGAGTTTATTACTGATTAGATCAACAACGTTGTGGTTCTCTTGTGAATGAATGTTTGATATGTACTGTGGCAGTTAAACTGAGTCAATAAAGACTTTTTTTAAGACATTCCATAAAGAGTTTTTAATGCAAAATAATTAATTCTAGTTTTTTTCTTAACAATTTAAAGAATTTTGAGTGAACAGAGTTTCCGAGGAGCAAAACGGGTAAACATGGTAAGAGAATTTCCAGGGTTTCTGCATGTTTCACCAAGTCAAATTAAAGATTTTTAAAGACTTTTTACGACTGTTATGACTGAAATTTCAGACTTATACAGGACTAAACCTTGAGGATTTTTACTTAGTTTCTTTTACCTAGTTGTGTACATGCACTTTGTTTAATATAACTTTTCTTTGACAAGCTTTAAAAACTATAATAAACTAAATGTACAACAGTCTGTGCACTTATACAAAACTTTTATTTATAATACTGTTTACCATTATTGTTTAATTATCTTCCTCACAATAACATTTGTAAGTTCTCCATGTGTTTATAGACCATATGTCCTTACAAATGTTATTGTGAGGAAGATAATTCCATCACATTTTTAAAGTGTTATAAATAGAGTTTTGTTAAAAGGTTTTTTGAGATGGATTGCTGGTGACTGTGTGGAAAATTTAAGACCTGTTTAAAATGATTTAAGACATACAAGTCAATTTTTCAGTGAATTTTCAGTGAGTTTTAAGTGGTTTTGAAATTTAAGACATTTTAAGACTTTTTAACACATTTGATACCAGTTCAGCACCACAGTTACTGTAATGTTTGTGGGTCAGGAAAACTCACAAAATATATTGGACATAGTGATGAGTTATTGTGCTATGTCACAAGGATATTATTTTTTTTAACAGTTGAATCATACCTAAACGTGTCTTTTTGAATAGTTAGCCATGATCTGCCATGTGTTTTGCTTGTCTGAGACCGTTTGTAAATTACGATCTGTAGCTTCTTCACTTCGTCCACAAAGTCTTGGTTTGCTAAAATGCATTTTGCAGTCTGTTTTTGCAACCCTCTTGTGGGCACACACATACACAGTAGTACCAAGGGAAAAGGAAACCTAATGAAAATAACTGCTTTTCAACAGAAGCATCACAATGCTCTTTTATGTGACTAAAGGTTGTCCTTGATTTCCCAGCATCCCACTCAAATCTGTTACTGCTCGGTAGCGCTCCAATGCACTAAGCACATTTGTTAACTCAGGGTACAGCCATGTAGTGAAGATTCATTTACCCTTTCTTCACTCGGCCAAAGTCAAAGGCCATCTGTCTGTAGGCAAATGCCTTCTCGTTCAGATACCTGCTGTAGCGCCTGATAAATGTTGACATGTCATAACCTGAAAGAACAAGCCTTAATGAATACAGAAAAATCACATTTCAATGTAACAATGTTGAGAAAATTAGAGTTGCCTACATTTAATAATTTAAGAGCAATGCAAACAATTAAGATCGGTTTGAAGTTGCTTTCATCTTCCTGAAATAACACTTACCATGAGAGCCAGTTTTGTCCAAAAAATTACTAAGATTGAATAGGGTGTTCCTGGAAGCCAGGTACTGGATAAATCTCTGAAAATAAAAATAAAAAATAAATACTGTATATATTTATTAGATTAGATGATTAGATTAGATTCAACTTTATTGTCATTACACATGTACAAGTACAAGGCAACGAAATGCAGTTTCGGTCTAACCAGCAGTGCAATAGCAGCAAGTGCAGGATATAGGTATAAGTTATAAAGTCCAGTTATAGAAAAACTATGGTGATATTTACAGATGGATGTACTATCAACATTATATACAGGTTGTATTAGCTATGAACAGATTTACAATAAATGAATATATGTACAGGATGCTATTAATAATCAGGAGTGGCAGATAGATAAACATAAATACAAATGTCCATGTGCAGTGGGTATGTACAGTTCAAATAAATGAATCAGTGCAATGAATATGTGCAAACTTTAAATGGGCAAATGTTAAATAGTGCAGTGATTGTGAGGAGTATAAGTTAGAGGAGTGAATAAAATATACTTCATGACTTTTTCAGGACACAAATTGTGAGTATAATTAATGTATTATTGTTTACATTACAATTTAGCAACACAAAAAAAAAAAAAAAAAAAAAAAAAAAAAATATATATATATATATATATATATATATATATATATATATATATATATATATATATATATATATATATATATATATATATATATATATATATTATATATATTATATATATATATATATATAATATATATATATATATATATATATATATATATAACTTCGACGCTGCCCTCAATAATCAAAAAATGCAAACACCAACTGATTGCAAGTTTAGTGAAGAAAATGAGTTCAAACCCAATATAATCACCTCACAATTAATCACTCAGAACTCACATTAAAGCTTTGAGTGGGAGTGAAAGCAAACATGGAAATAACCGGCAGAAGCTTTATCAAGAAAGCTTTATCCACATTTAAGCAATGAATATAGAGTTCATTACAAACATTTATACAACCTCAAACATTTAATAAAAAAATGTAGCCAATCACAAATTAATTACACAAATTAAGCAGTGAATAGGAATTGTATTGAAAATATTCATTACAATTATTGAACTTTCATCACATTCCATGGCCCATATAAATAATTAACTGTAATATATACATTTTACCATATTTACAGTACATACCAGCATTACATAATATCTATGTGTTGAGCCTTTTCAGTTGTGCCAATCAGCTCTTAACTGATGTGTCAGCTGATCAATATATAGACTTGCAGGGAGACAATACTATGTAATGCAGCTAACACTTTTAATCATTAGGTCAAGACTATTACCCGTTTCAAATATCCATGTGTCATAGCCTTGTGTTACATAATAGACATTCTGTTGACTTCTTCATTCACAATTGGTCTACAACAGTCTAATCACCTTTTTTCTTTAATATCCACAATAACAAAATAACCAAAATGTTCCCTCAACAACAGCCTGCGGGTCACATTCATTACAGAAAAGCTTTCTTTAATTATCATATTGGAACAGGTGAGTTCATCTACTATATTTCTATGACATGTTTTCCCTCATTGCATATTCAGGAGAATGGAAGGCAAAGCTTTTAGAACTAATCAACACGCTGTACTTTGCATAATAACAACATGCAAATCACGACAATCACTTTTAGTCGTGAACAACTTTGCAAACCTGCTTTAACTAAAACAAGATGAACAAATCGTTCTTGTTTTAGTTCAAATGCTAATGCATTCATTCACTCACAATCCCAGAACAGCAGGTCATGAATTTATCAAATTAAATATTTTACAAATAAACAAAATCAAAAAATTAAAATGAACATTCTCAAAATTCAATTCTTTAATTAAACTTAATTTAATTAAAATTTCAATAAATGCAGTTCCTTTAGAATAGAATAGAACAGAATAGAATTTGCTTGAATTTGCTGTTGCTTCAGTTGATGTGACAAGAATATTTTATTAGTAGAATACAATAATCAACATTGCATGAATAAACAAAATTATGTTAGCTGAATAAAATATTATTACTTAGAAGAACTAAAAAACAGATGTTGAGACAACTCAAAGTTCTTACTGCATCAAGTTGCCTTGTTTTTTAGGTTTTCTCAACAATTTATTTTTTAAAGTGCAAAGCATGGGGGCTTTTGCAAGGTTGTAATCTCATAAATCTTCATACTAAAGTGAAGATTAAAATCTAACAAGTATTTCTATTAACTTTAAACACATAACATTACTTTTATTGTCAACATTTCCCTCTCTTAATTCAATCCCATGCAAATCGAGCTGGGAACTACAAATCTCCTAACCAGAGTTCCTGCATGTTGTCTCAACACAAAACATTTAAGTTAACTTAATGGTTTACAAATTTAAGTGGACTGAACATAAACAAATAAATTGGCCAAAGAAATTACAAGAATCATGTTGTTTCAGCTCATTTGAAACAGGTAGTTTGAAAAAGCAGCAGTCATCATTTTTCTGAGTGTATTAATTTTCCAATAGAGACATTATTAACAAAACATTTATTACAACATTTATTCATCTCTGTTAAGGTTAGTTAACTAAAACAAACTTGGATTTTAGTAGTGCTATAGTAAATGATATAATTAACAATTACCTATGGTTAACAAATCATCTTCAAGTAGTGTTATTCTTAGTTCATTTTAGTAAACACTCTACTTTAAAGACTACGTCAATGTAACTTTCAAAAGTTCACACTTAGCTGATGATTGATAATATAGCATATTTGCCATGCTGTCCCGGGAGAGAGCCCTGAGCTCAGAATATTCTCGAGCCCATTTGAAGGGCGGAAGGGAAGTTTGAGCTCAGGTCGATCTCGAGAATTCCCCTGCTTGTAAACGTGCAGAGATATATCTGGCTAATAGTTGTCTTAAGATGCTGTTTTGGAGTAATCAATTTACTTATGGTGTATGTCTTTGGACGGTGGGAGAAAACCGGGAAACCAGGGAGAAACCCGCACAAACACAAGGAGAACATGCAAAATCCACACAGAAACGACAACTGGCCCAGTGAGGGGCCGAACTGACTGGGTCGCCGTGCCACCCTATCAGAGAAGGCGAGGAGTAGGGGTGGAATGGGGGATTCCTCAAGATGAAGATGACTGGAGTGGAAAACTCTGGTTATTTAGTGTCAGTATTCATCTGATTGGTGCAATATACGGAGCTGAAGCGATACCAGCCCTGTTCAATCATAAGCACGTGATCTTCTTGAAACTAGCTAATAAATAAGCTAGTTTTAGTTTTACAAGGTCAGAGCAAATTCTTATATAAAAATGTATGGAATACAAAACAGAAAAGAAATTGTCAGTGTAAGAAAGTGCAAGACAAATCACAGTAAAACTGCTAAATAGACCAGACCTCAGCGTTTCCAAATAGCAGTGTACAATAATATATGGCATTCTGGAAACATTTGTGTGAGAATCAATTAATTCACAACATCAAGCATTTCTCTACAAACCTCCAGCAATTTTATACCATGGTGACACTTAACCACTTGCATTTTGGTCACCTGATTTTTTAGGATGTACTCATATTTATTCGATTAGCATTTCAAGCTCCATCTCTGAATTTCTATCAGTTCCCCCTCAAACTCCCAGCTCTTTCACCCTCATTCATTTTATCATCCATTCTTCTCGCTCTGTATCTCATTCTACCTTCCACTGCCATCTGCCTTTTCACCCTTCAATGTCTCTGTCACCGCACATTGCCAGCCTTGACTGAAAGAGTAAACTGCGCTTTCAAAAAAAAGGTGTGTGTGTGTGCGTATGTGTGTGTGTTGGAGAGCATCTGCCCGCCTGTCTGTCTCTGCTCCTATTGTGAGTGGGATGGGTGTGATAACGGTGATAAGTGGAAGAGAGAGGGCTTAGAGTGCAATAGGTGGTCAGCTGTGGAGATCAGCCTCTCGGAAAAATGGTAAAATGCAATGTTCAAAGTCTTCCCAGCTGTTTGTTTTACTGTTTTAGCAATGCCGTTGGGGTAGGTTAAATATTATGCAGTCTTTCTGCGATGCAAATGTCTGCAGCTCAAACCAGAATCAATTAAAAAGTACTTTTTAAACTACATTTTAAATTGAATTTGTAAATTATTTAATCTATTTTGTCTTGAAATGGGAATTATGTCTCATGTTGGTGAAAGACTAGTTACAAACAACTTCAACAATTGACACTTTTACCAATTAAGAGAGAAAAGGGCTTGTTGTCACTTTTAGATACTCCATAAATCAAAGCAATCTACACTACTGCTCAAAGGTTTGAGGTCTCATGAGGTCTAATGTGGCTCAATACATTGAAGGCCATATCGCTATCAGCTGATAAATGTGTAGTTTTTTGTTATCATTATCTGCCTTATATTACTACAGTAGGGCTGGGTGATTTGGCCTAAAATCAAAACTCGATTAATTGAACATTTAACTCGATTACAATTAATGAACGATTCTTTTTATTTATTTAAAAAAAACTATTTTTGCCCTCATAGTTCACTGACAGATTTTGTGCAGTAAATACGTTCACATATTACAAGTGAGAGATTTTTGAATGAAAGGTGCATTACTTGAATTTAAAACAATTGAAGTAAACACACATCATTTACAATTATTTATTGAACATCAAAGGTGAACAACTGAAATAAAACACACATTGCCTATAACCAACAGTCACTTTTTTCTTATTCATTCATTCTTTCATTTTCTTTTCGGCTTAGTCCCTTGATTAATCTGGGGTCACCACAGCGGAATTAACCCAAGCAGAATCTTTTCTAAATAAAATAGCACTTGCATATCCTGTAAATAATATTTAAAATGCATGCTTTCTTCGCGACTGTTTGTTTTTTCTGAACGCTACCTTAATGCAGAACTATCTCAAATTTGCTCATTCAGAAGTGGGAACTGTCAGGCGTGCAATCAATTTTATCATAAGGTAAACGCAAAACAAAAGTCTCAATACGGAGCTCCTCCACAAGACTCGACACTTTTAATCACACGCACCAACAGACTTGCACCTCTCTCTCGTCAATGATACCATACTAGCCAATCATCATCGTTGCAATGAGTAGTTAAATTTTTAGAGGTGCAACTCTACATGCAGCAGGGAAAGTAATTGAAAAAAAAAATCATCCTGGAAAATTTTTATCAATTATTGGTTGTGAATGTTGATTTCAATTACTTTTCGATCGCCCAGCCCTATTCTACAGATGCGTTTTTTAAATAAAATCCATCACTCAATTTCAATTGCTTTTTGTTTGTTTATTCAGGTTCAGTACGTTTTATATCAATATTTGCATTTAAGTGTCTATATATTGGCTAACATTTTATTTAACATTGTAAACATTTGTTATTATTTATTTGTTTAAAATATAGGTTTTCACATTCTGGTTCCAATGCGCAGTGGCGCTACTAGGGTGGGTGGGGGTGGGGTTGGTGGTTAGGACGATACCACCTCCAACCACAAAGTGATGCTATCACATTGTCATTCCGGCATTATATAATGAGTGGGATAAAAGAGTCTTAAAATGACAATATATTTTGGTGAAATATATCGTACGACAAACTATAGATATTATGACAGGCCTAATCATATCTGTCAAAATGTTCAAATGTTCATATCGGTGCATATATATCAAAAAGATTCATTAATGATTATAAAAGAAGCTTTTGAGCTCAACCTGGCTGCATTTTGTAAAAAATGAAGTTTTTTAGTAGCAAAACTTCATTCAAACACTTATTAAACAGTTAAATAATTATAAGTTTAATAACTAAATATATATTTAAAATAGCAACTTATATAGAGATTAACCCAAAGTAGTCATTTAATTTTGGATTAACATTTCTGTACTGAAACTAAAACAATTTCTTTAAAAAATAAAGACATTTAACATAGACAAAAAACATATTCTGTACACACACCAAGGTTTTAGCTTAGCATATGCACCACAAACATAACCATACCTGATGCTTTGATTCATAATAACTATTTTCATTCATAATATTGTGACATTGTTTACCACAAGCTTGTATACCACACAACATATGTGCCTACACTTATAATAAAACTGCAGGTAACAACAGTTTGCTTCTCACCTCATTGCCATGGACCATCAGGTGGTGAGTGGAGACCAAAGCCTTGAAGACCACAATCCAGCTTGCATTTCCTGCTCTTTCAAACAGGGTATCGGCCATCTGAGGAATATTGACATTGGATTCCTGGGTTGCCTGAATCAAGTCTGTGTGGGAACATGAAATGAAAAGATCAGTGCTTATTTAGATCTTTAATGTCTTGACTTACTTAGTAGCTCCTCATTACTGTATTATGGTACACTAAGAAAACGTAGTCAGCACACACACCAGGATATCAGGTTACACACATTGGGTCTTACTTTATCTTACCTGTGCTTATTGTGCAAGCATTTCAAAGTCTTCTCTTAAAATACATTAAAGGTCAAAGGTGCGAATTTATTAATTTGTAATTTCTTTGTGAGGTTAAGAATAAATAATGTTAAGTTTAAGGCTCAGTAATGCAGACATGAAAGGAACAGAAGAGGTGATTAATTTTACAGCCATGTCATAACACTGAATAATGCAGTGTGATGGGAACTGACAAAACCACTCATTTGACTTGTCATTCAGTGTGACATCTGACAATGCAGTAAAATATGCTAAAGGAGAGCAATAAAAAAACATAGGTGGAAAGTGAAGTTGAATAAATAGACAAAGGCATGCAGATAGACAGTTGGTTAAAAAGATAGTCAAGATTATCAGGTATGTCGTATTATTTACATTTTTATTATTCTACGCTTACATCTTATGTTACTTGAGTGTTATGTTTAATTTGTTTGTGTTTCATACTTTAATGTTTTCCTTCAGAATCATGAGAGAATTTAGAAATAAAGTTAATTGTGGACATTTGTTTGCTATTTTGAGCGCTGGGACCATTAGATTAGGACTTAGGCCCAATCCCAATTCTACCCCTTCTCCCCCCCCTCGCTTTGGCGCATCGTTATTGTCGTTCAGTTCAGTCTGACATTATGACAGCTGAGATCACAGTGTGTCATGGGAGCCAATATTCTTGCAGTCTGACATGCTACAATCGTTTAGGATTATTAAAAATTGCACAGTGCAAGCTGGGGTTTACCTTTAGGTTTCAAACAAGCCTAAAAGACTCAATTAGTTTATCAGGTGTGTTTAACTACACTGTAAAAAATGGCCGTGATTTCAACAGTAAAAAAAACTGTAAAATGCTACAGTAAAAATCCGTAACCTAATTAACAATGTTTCCTCAATATATACGGCGAATAACCGTAAATTGACTTTCCCAGAATTCCCTGCATGGCACATCTCATTTCATGCTTTTTGTTGACATTACTATGGATCTTTTTTGTTGTTTCCCCTTTAGTTATGTACATTAGAGATTTATGTTACATCTAATGTTGATAAACAATGTTTATTTCATGATTTTAATTCTATGTGTGTTACCATACTGGTGTTTAGTAGCTGTGTGAATGACACTGAGCACCTTCTATACACTGATATGCTTTTCTACTTGAGGGAAAAGTTGTATGTGATGAGCATTGGTTCATTATGTAACTTTCTCATTACCACCTGCATATGGCAGTGCTAACGTGTCTATCTGTGTAACACAAGATGTGTAGATGTTTGTAACTCTAAATACAGACATATGACATCTATAAATTAATGAAATACAGTAGTTTACTGTAAAAATGAGAAATTACTTTTACGGTGTGTACCGTATTTTTAACAGTGAAAAACTGGCAACCACAGCTGCCGTTTTTCTACAGTAAATTTTACGGATTTATTTTTTACAGTGTAGGGTTAAGAGCTAAACTGTGCACAGTTTTGAAACTCCTGCTTTAGATTGTAAACCAGACAGACAGATAGACAGACAGATAGATAGATAGAATAAGAATATTATGAATTCATATATTTAAATAACATTTTAAATGCATAGTCAGTACAGTAAGGCAGTTAGGCAGGAGAATTATTCAACAGATAGTACAACTGACAGATAAGCAGATACTTCTCTTCTGTCTGTGCCTCTCTTTCTCTCATACTTTCAGTACACTATACACACACACACACACACACACACACACACACACACACACACACACACACACACTATCGACATCTGTCACAAAGAAAATCATGACAGAGCAGCCAGCATTCCTCTTACAGACACATTACACCATCAATCCTTCACCACAAATCACCACACACTGACACTACACAACAGTGCCTGATTTAAATATTATTTTTAAATATTATCAAACACTGTAAACAATAATATAATGCATAGACTTTATAGAATAAAATAGAAAATGAAAACACTAATTAACAGAACAAACTGCAAATTCTACAACGATTTGCTGCCTCTGCTTTATTAAACAGGAGATAATATATTAAAAAGTGAAATAGGGAATAAATTCACCAGGGGGCTTAGGAATGCAGTCACCTTGACTGAAAGAAGAAGGCTATATACACATTCATGTACAAGATGAGATTACATAACCAGAGTCCATACAATAATAGACAACCTCTAAAAGGCTTTACACTTTTACATCATCCTATTTTAGCACTTTAAAGCACAACATTACTGCCTAATTGAATGACACAAAAAGCCAGAACTACACTGATATGTCACCTTAATTATAAATTCTTTTTGTCATAATATTACATTGATACTTGTATAGCCCATACGAATTCTACAGTATGAAAATGCAGACATTATTGCAGATTCCATTCATAAAACAATAAGATGGCTTTTCCCCCATGAACATTTTCAAAAATCTGTTAAACAATAAACCAAATGGCTCATTTAAAAGCTTGGAAATAAAGCAGATGTGTTCAGCCTCATTAACTTTATGAGAATTTGTTACATCTGAATTGTTGATTTTGCCTTATCAATGCATCCTCACCTGATATCGGCCAACAGACATTTTTATACTTGTTAAAGCCTAAACTAGGACTTTATAAAGTCTGGCTATGCGCAAAACAGTTTACAATTATTATTTTATTTTTTTTGAATATACAAAAGGTACACAATTTGAGATAATGCAAATACAAAGAAAATGAAACAATAACAAAAATACAAAAAACAACAACAATACAATCAAGTACCGGCAGGTGCGTGTGTTTGTGTGTGTGTGTGTGCGCGTGTGCATGTAAAGGTAACTTGGTAAACAGGTCAGAGTACATACAAAAGGAACAATAACAGTCACTAAATGAAGCAAGTAACTTATATAAGGAGTGACAACAATGCTAGTGATATAATGATAGTAATAATGACAGTAAACAAGCAACAAAGGACAACAGTAATAATCATTAACAACAACCACTACAATAATAAAAATAATAATAATAAAAATAAATCCCAAGTACTACACCAACTACTACTACTACTAGAGAGTTTCTAATTGTAATGCTACTGTAGCATTAGCAGTAACATTACAATTAAATTGTAATACGATGTGAGTTTTGTTTAGAGGATTTCAGAGGACACCGTATGTCTGACTTAGCCTTAACTTCCTGAATTATTTACAGATGATGATCAAAGGCTAGAGGTGGAGAGTCAGATATGAAGCTTCTCACAGTCTTTATTTTACATATACAGCAGGAGTGCTTACATATGCACAAATTCCACAATAACAAAACAATTATTAACACCTTGCTAAGACAAAATGCCACACAGAGAACACAAACAGTATTAGACCGCCACAGTCAAACTGAGAAGCAGCTGTTTGCAAGAAAAACTAGCCTGCAGTCTCTGTGCTCCACAGCTATTATCGACCGCCAACCAGACCTACGGGCCACTTTCACTGTTCAATAAATAGGAGCAAAATACAGTATACTATCAGTGGCACATCCATCAACCTTATGTTTTCCTCTTATAATGGAACTTTCCAGGGATTATTTTGTGCTAAAGATCTTCTATCCAACCCCTTAAACTCAACTACCTTTGACCTTTATAGCCTGTCAAAGTTAAAATAATTAAAATCAGATTCCACACAGGCTGATTTTTACTGATAAAATACATTCATTCATTCATTCATTTTCCTTCAGCTCAGTCCCTTTATTGATCAGGAGATGCCACAGCGGTATGAACCGCCAACTTATCCAGCATATGTTTTACACAGTGGATGTCCTTCCAGCCGCACACCAGTACTGGGAAACATCCATACACTCATTCACACACATTTACTACGGCAAATTTTGTTTATTCAGTTCACTTATAGTGCATGTCTTTGGACTGTGGAGGAAACCGGGGCACCCAGAGGAAACCCATATTAATCATCTTAATTTATTTTAGTTCATTTAGAATTTTAAGGAAATTAACTAAATAGATTTTAAGAAAACTTTATTTATTTATATTTATTAAATACTTTTAAAAATAGAAATAATTTGAAATACAAATAACATTAATCAATAAATAAATATTTCCTTGATCCGATAAAAAAAATACTTAAGAACTGATAGATTTGCTGCATTTGGCTTAATCGTCCTTGGGTGGCCCACAAATGAATTAAATGACTCTAATCCATAAAATAAGTAAGCTGACCAAAGATCTCACTTGTTGTCTTCAAGTAACTTAAGACTTAATGTCTGTGAGACACTACTTTATAACAAAGGAGATGACCCCTGCAGAGATCACCCAACTAGTTTGGTTGGGTCACAACTCTTGACTTCCTGTAGGCCATTTGGTTCACACCTTTTCAGATGCATATACTTGTCTGCATATGAAACAAGTCATATAATCTATCATAACTACTACAATTTATTTTTCCTTTACAGGACAAACAGATCAATAAAAGCATGGCAATAAAATTATTTCTGTTACTTGTAAAAAAAAATGTATTTTATTACAATAACTTAAACTAAACAATTGAAGTAAGAATAAATAAAATGGCAAAGACTATTAAAAAAAGAAAATAAATCAAACTCTAAAAATACAAAATAAGGAATTCACTATTCATTTAATTCAAGAATCATTTAGTTTCACTTTAACTAAAACTAAAAACAATTAATAGGAAACATTTAATTAACCTTCTGAGGTGACATTTTACTGTCAGTGCTGTGCTGGAAGTTCATCTGCTGTCTAAAACAATTGCCAGACAAATTGGCGGTTCATTCCACTGTGGCAACCCTTGATAAAGAAGTTAATATGTTCAAGAAAAGCAAGTAAGTGAGGTCACATTACAACAACATTTACAGCCAGACTTAAATTGCCGGGGTGAAGTAACTGCACCATGCATATTACTGCACACAGAGAGCACTTCAGCAGGCAGTGGAATTACGTATCACACCATGTGCGCCGTTTTCACTCTCATTTTCACTCCTTTAAATACATAAGTAGGAGGAGAGACAGACACGCTGAAAGCGCCTGTTTCCTGGCAACTGCAGCTTTGAGTCTGAAGTCAGGAAACCAGGTCTGCTTTGTTGAATATTAACACACACTGCAACATTTAATTAAGCAATGTCCTCAGCCACAAATGGACAAGAGGAGTTAAAAGCCAGTAAACGACGAGTGTCCTCCTGAAAACAGCTGAAAAGGATACAAGAAAATCCACTATTCTTTATCTGTAAGCATGTGTATCTGTAAGCACACGCGCACACACACACACACACACACACGCACACACTCAATGAAGGCTGTGACTTATGCACGAACATAAACAGTACAGTATGAATATCATGTATACAGTTCTTTTGATTGTATTTTATCAGTCCTACATAGAAAATGTTTCACATAATTTAATTATGTATTCTTTGAAATACATTAAATGACAAGATGACAAATTTATTGATAACTAATTTTAACAAATGTATTGATAAACTTTAGCCATTTAAATAAAAACACTCTTAAAAGTGAACTGTTAATAACAGTAATAGAAGTAATAATAGCACTAAATAATTTATTATAAACCATTTCATTTTTTAAATAAAAAACAATTTAAACAATTTAACATATTTATAATTGTAAAAGATTAATTACATAAATAAATACAGGTTGAATATATTAATGACTAAATTTTGTCTCACTTCAGTATTTCACAACTAAATTTACAAATATTTATTTTTTTATTTTATATACATTCAAAGCATATTTAATGCAAATACTATGCTTAATTTATTTATTTATTTTTAAATATGGTTTTAATAAAAAAAACTATAAAAGATATATATTTTAAATATCCATCCTGTACTTAAAATATAGAAAGAATAAATATCTATATACATTTGATTATATTTTAATTGACAAAAACTTCTTGGTGACAAATTGGCAAAACCTACTGGTTTGAAGGAAAACAGCAAACTGCAAATGGAAAACAATCTCACAGCAATATGTAACTTTCTATTTTAGTGGCTAATTCGTATGTATTGGTACGATCTCATTCATATAATTTAATAAGATTTGCTTATCTCCCAATGACGGTTGGGTTTAGGGGTGGGGTTGCTATACCTTCTTTTTAAAATCGTACAATTTCGTCCGACTGAACTTGTACGAATTTGTATGAATTAGCCTAACCTAAACTGACAAAACGTAAAATAGTTATGCTTCCTCATGAGATCAGGATGGAAAATGTTTCAAATTAATCTATTTGCTAGTTCTCACTGGTTTGCTAATCTCTGTTTAATGTGTTTATTGTCATGTTCATGGATTTACCCACTTTGCATGCTCCCAAGCGTATCATTAGTTGAGTCTCATAAAACAAGATCTCATCGATCAATTGAACAAATCTAGACACCTCAAGGGAAACATGCACAAGAAAAGAGCAAACATGATAACAAGACAAGGCCACAACATTTTAAAATAAAAGACATCACATGCCAACATAATAATATGAGAGTCATATTCTAGTATTATAAAAGAACCACAATTGTTTTTTGCAATACTCTATAAATACCATTATTGTGCTCTCTGGTCCCAAAAGAATCATTCTCCATGTACTCTGTCTGCGATTATAATAGCCAATTCTCTTAGATTTGTGTGTTATTGTGTATATTATTAACAGCATGTTATATAATAGCTGCTCTGAGTCCCATTGCAAATGTATACAACAAATGTGTAGCCAGCTTGAAATTTCATGCTAATCTTGGAAAGCTAAATTGCATTACGCTCTCCAGTCTGCATTTACAAGTGATTATAACCTAAAATGCCAGAACTAAGCAGCGCATTTAACTTGCCATTTCAGACATGTCTAAATATGCTTTTTACAGCATTCTCCCTGTCCAATGACCCTGTTTTTACTGAAATGACTATTTGAAATATCTGCCATGCAAACTGATGATCATGCAGGAATTAAGAGAAGAGTGACAGCTGAATCGCTGTGCAGAATGTGTGTGTGTTGAGAGCAAAAACAGCCTTATTCTGCTGCACATGAATGGAGCATGAAAACCTCTTTATTTATAGTCCTCTCCCTGGAGCAAAAAAAAAAAAAAAAAAAAGCTGAGAGATTGCCCATGTGCCCTCACTGGCAAGCAGTGCGGCGACACAGCATCCAAGGAGAAACCAGTGTAAACCAGCCTGCATGAGAGAGTATCTTCCTTTCAATGGTCCAGATGCGATCGTGAGTTACAATCATTTCAATAGCATCCTGATTGAATAATCGTTCAGAAGACCTGACTTCTGAGGCTAATATTTTCAATTAAATCACCCTCAGCTTACAGTGTAAACAGCATTTGGGTAACAATGATGAAAATGAGGTTAATCATTAACCTGCAGCCAAAACAAATCGGAAAATGCCAATAGTCTCCTTTTCTAGGGCTGCACAATATTGGAAAAATCTGACAATGCAATATTTAGTTTTTTTGCGATATATATTGTGATATGAAAACAATTTTACCAGAAATAAAGAAATCATAAATTAGGATTGATTGCGGTGATTTTCCAAGGGAGTAATTCATGTATAAAAAATAATAATAACAAATTGCAAGCAAAAATAATTACAATAGGGCAATGAAAAGGTGAAATAAACCAAACAGTCAAACAGTATTCAGGTATGGGAATTGAATAATGAAATGTAAAATAACACTGTATAGTCTTCATCGTATTAATTCAGTAAAATAATTCCTCATTAAAGAGCCCCTATTATACACTAAAAAGGGTCATATTTTGGTTTTGGGGTTGTCCAGCAACAGGCTGATATGCATGCAAGGTCAAAAAACACTTTCATTGTCTTATAATAAGCATTTATTTTTACCTAATTATCCCAGCGACTCCCATTTGATTAATTCAGCGATTCATTTGTTACTAAACCCCTCATTAGCGTGATGCTAATCTGCACTGATTGGACCGATGACAGTCTGTTGAGTTTGGTCGACAGCGTTCAGCGCGAGACGGAAAGAAATCCCCACCACGGCTTATCAACAATATTGAAGTAGTCAGAGTGTATGTGTGAGCACACCTGCCAACAATGCCGTTTTTCCCAAGAGTCTTTCGTATTTCAGACCCATCTCCTGCCACCCTCCATTTTGTTATTTCTCCTGGAAAACTCCCGTCATTTCAACCCCCCACCCGGCCCTTAGCATTTTGGTATGGTCTGTGAAACCCCCGGGTCACCAACATTGGTTATTGGTATAGGATCCGATCACAGCGGTGGCCCAAAACATGCTTCATAGTAGTTAGTAACACCACAATACACAGTACCCGGTTCTCAACAGTGTTATTCAGACACCTCACCCCCAAACCTAACTCCCCCGGTTTCCTGGATTTTCAGGGACGAATTTTGACAGATATGTGTGTGAGCCCAATGCAGGAGTGCATTAAAGCAATGCAGTGTGTAGGAACAGCTGACGGTGGCCATAGCAACAACAAACAGCAGTGGAACACGAACTAACAAACACATTTAAATCTGTGAACAAAGCGGCAACTGCCGTGTTGTCAACGTGGCATTAGACGAGATATGAGATTATAAAGAATTAACCAGAAACACTACAAGCAGTTACAAGTAACAAAACACAATGAAATACATAATTTGCAAGCTAGAGAAATGAAGGAGGCAACCATTTTAATCTCACATACTTAAACTTGTGAAATGGAAGAAGAAACTGATCCATAACCTATGTACTTTAATGTTCCAGTCAAGCTCTGCAAACTCCCATACTGCCCCGTTGTAAGAATGTAGATTGCTGAAGCACTCGTCAGAAAAATGACGGGAACACAGCACTGGGGCTGGGGCTATAATGCTAAGGTATTTTTGCAAAAATAAACCTCAACCACTGACTCTTCACAGTTTCATCTTTGGCTATGGAAAATAACACTTATTTTCCCTCACATTTCCAATAATATCCAGCTGAGCACAATGTCTTCGCGACATGATTCAACAGACGTCTGCTGCAGTGTTCTTCTTCTTCTTCTTTGCTACTGTGTTTGTGGGGCCAGGGGGGTTCAATTTTACTGGGTTTTCATGCACAACAAATGGGCGGGGCTTATGTTCTGTATCCACATCACGCCGGCATGGCTAAAAACTCATTATCAAGACGATTCATTTGAAACATGATGAGTCGACTCTTTTGTAGATGAATCAATAGTTTTAAACAAGGCGCACTTTCAGATTCAAGCCTTAGCTGGATATTAAACTTTACTTACAGCTGTGTTACACACTACATGAAAGGTCATTTTCAAAAACCCATAATAGGGGCTCTTTAAAGTTACAAACGTACTTTGTTGAGCCTAAATGCTTTAAACTCTCTTGAAATGCCTTTAAAACACATGCAAATGATAAACTTTCACTCTGTTATGGTAATGACTCCACAAATTTCATGTACTCCCAACTGTTGTGCTGATCAACTATAATCTCAACTCATGATTACATATTGTAACAATACGGTCGCTGACAATGGAGTTGAGGATCCACGTGCAGTGCTTTTATTCAAAATAGAACGGTCAGGCAGGCAATGATCAACACAGGAGCAAAGCAGGAGCATGCAGGTTATCCAAAAGAGTAGCCGGGGTCACAGGCAAAGAGATCACCATAACGGAAAACAACATAAAAAACAATTAACAAGGCGAGGGTCAGAAAACAGGGCAAGGCAAGACAATGGAACGCTTCGAAATGTTACAGGGTTAAACAAAACTCAGTCAAGATGTGCAGCTGTGCGCTGTATTTAAAGTCCATGTAATCAGTTCGTAACGATCCTCCGGCTGTGTAATCAGTGTGTAATCAAAGGAATGAGGAACCGGTGTTTGTGAGCGGTGTATGAGTGGATATGTAGTCCATATAACGGCAGATTTGCAGTTCTTTAGTGATCTGCGTTTTTACCAGTGATTTGCAAGGATTAGATTGCTGGTGATTGTGACACATATCCTGCAATGTGGCTATTGCAGACACACACATGGCGATACTGTATATTGTGCAGCCCTATTTTCTACATTACTCTTGGTATTGCTTAAAGTGGTTAAGTGTGTCAGTTTTTGCAATTTTTGCAATGAATACATTAAAGTCAAGTATCAATTAAAATGGATCAAATTAAGCCACGTGCTAGATTCAATAATATATTATTAGCACAGTTTTGCTTCCAAAGATATCCTTTTAAAGTCTCACCAAAAGGACTATGGTGCATGTTTAGAAAATGCATGTTTTTGTTGAAAAAAAAAAACAGACTTGATGTTTTAATATTGTTGGATTGTTAGTTTTTGGTCCTGTTATTTAGGCATGCACTCATACTGATAAATATACAAAAAGATTAATCGTTGAAGCCAACAGCTTAGTGGTAAAGTGCGCCAACATACATCACTGAAGCGACCTGAGTTCGAGTCCTTGCTTGAGGCCCTTTGCCAATCATTTCCCCTCTCTCTGCTCCCTATGTATTCCTGTCTCAACTATACTTTCCTATATAATAAAGATGATAAAACCTTAAAAAAAATTATTTAAAAAATGTAAAATAAATTAATTAGTAAATATGAAAAAAAAAATTCCAAAGTAACAATAAATATACTAAAATTAGTCATTTTAAACTGCTCAAGTGAATCACTTCTGGATGACATATTTAAAGGTGTCTAACACTGACCGGCTACTCTGAAATAAATCGCTTTACAGTAGGGAACTAAAATGGATTACCAACATGTCTTAACAACAGATAAACATGAATGTGCTGTTATAATCTCAGTGCTCTATTTTACCCCCATCTAATCGCCAGTCCCTCGACCCATCCTAACCCAATTTTTCCTATTAGAAAACCTAATCTCAGTCTCCAGTCTGACACGTATAATCTCAGTCTGTCCAATTTCTCCTCCAACACTTTCCATCCTCCTGTGTGGCCTAATAGTTAATGGCAGAGCCGTTCCAGGTCCTTGCACCCTGCTCTGTCTCTTAAAGGCTCCTGGGGGTCCGGCAGACAGATTACACATGAAACACATCCCCGCATTGCCTTATTCATGACACAGCGGTGTATTAACAACACCCATTAATGCCATGTACATGACTGCCAGTGTGACTATAGCCTGATTAACTGGGTGGCCCACACACCAGTCACAACGGTGTTTTTTCTCATGTCTAAACAGACAACAGATTGTTTTGATTTAAATGTATCAGTGTCACATGACTAGATCAGTTAACGTACTTCTTGCTTGCACATATAAGAGGTTTAAATTTATTAATGGTCAAAATTGTAACTAGTAGTATAACCAAAGTCTATAGAATACACAAGACATGTCACATGTATAGTATTGAATGGAGAAAAGTGTAACGGTCAATATGGTGAATGAAAGTCCGCCTAGTACAGGAGCCAATCATCGATCGCTGTAGACTGATGTTTCTCCGAGGAGAACCTCGGATCAGACGTGTGCTTTTACAACAGTTTAGTGGTCAACAAACAAATACTATGCTTCTCAGCGAATCTCAGCGAATACTTGCTTCACAGACATAATAATTATATCCAAATAAAGCTTGAAATCTGTACTTTTAAATCAACCAAGTTCACTTGATAACAAATGTTTTTTTTTGCTTTGTAATCTGTATGAAACGAGTGCGAGGTGCAGTCCGTCCTGTTAACTGCACATCACATGACAGCAACAACTCAAACTCCCACAAATTGTAAACAAATTCACTGTGATTTACTTCAATAGAGAAGCGCAATCTGACAAAGCATTGATCAGAGGATGATAATGTGCAGAACGGCCATAAATTAAGTTGGTGTCGTGATCTCGTTCCTTTCATGTGCGTATGCGCATTAGCTCGAGCAACCTGAAAATATGCTGATTTTTTTTTATTTGGACGTGTAGAGACCAAACTTATTGTTGTTTAAGTTTATTGGTGATTTCAAATATATAATGTAATTTTACACTTGGTAAACCATTTTGGAGAATTTGATGTTTCCCCATTCAGACAGAATGCCCAAGCATTCTGCCCAATAGGCGTTTCAAAGATGACCGCCGAGTGAATTGACTGCCGAGCCGAGTAGTATGTCCGAATTCATAAAATTCGAAAAAAGTATGCGAGAAGTACCCTTGTGAGAAGTACCAATGATGCCACTAGAGAGTTCATGAATGAGAGTGAAGCGACACAATTGATACTGATAGGTCACGTGATAGTGACAAATGGCGGATGTAGTTTGTCTTAGTTCCATTCATACTACTTATTCGTGCTATATTGAAAGTACTTTTCTTTTTATGATTCGATCTTTTTATTGATTTTCTTTTTTGCAAATAATGGAGATGAATATCAAATACAGAACATTAACATTAAAGCAGAACAATACAAAAGGAATAATCACAATAAATAAATAAATAACATCATATAAATTGAGTGAATAAACCAAACCACAACACATACAAAAAAGGAGGGTGGTAGGGTTGCCAGTATCATAGCCTTAATTATTATTTTGTCTTGTTACATGTTTGCTAGTATTGTGGATCACAAAAATTCTGAAAATTTCCCCATTTATCAAATAAATTTCAATCCTTCCATGTAAACTGTAGGAAGGTTTTTCAAAAGCTGCCACTCATCCTAACTCTGAGATCCACTCAAAGATTGGAGGTCTATTGGAAGATTTCCATGAACTTACTTTTCTAACAGTTGTAAAGTAAATTCAAATTCAAATGTTGTGTAATGTGTATTTATGTAATGTGTATTTATATAGTGAATTTATTGTGTATGGCCATACAATCAAAGCTCTTCACAATCATGAGGGGGGTCTCTCCACACCACCACAAGTGTGTAGCACCCACTTGATGCGACGGCAGCCACAGGACAACGGCGCCAGTGCGCTCACCACACACCAGCTATTGGTGGAGTGGAAAGACAGTGATAGAGACAATTCGGTGGATAGGGATGATTGGGAGGCCATGATCACAAGGGCCAATTGAGGGACCATGGCCAGGACACCAGGGTTACACCCCTGCTCTTTATGAGAAGTGCCATGGGCATTTTTTTTAATGACCACAGAGAGTCAGGACCTCGGTTTGACGTCTCATCTGAAAGACGGCGCCCACTGACAGTATAGTGTCCCCTTCACTTTTACTGGGGCATTAGGACACAGACCACAAGTTGAGCACCACTTCCAACAGCAACCTAGTTTTCCCATGTGGTCTCCCATCCAGGTACTGACCTGGTTCAGCCCTGCTTAGCTTCAGTGAGTAACCGGTTTTGGGCTGCAGGGTGATAAGGCTGTGGCGATGTAGTACGTACTCGAGTAGTAGGCGATTTTGAACGCAGCCTAGGGATGAAAGATTTGGCCTATAATCAAAACCTCAACTAATTGAACATTTTAACTCGATTACAATTAATGAACGATTATTTTGTTTGTTTGTTTTTTTACTGACAATTTTTGTAGAGTAAATATGCATTTTTCCTTGGTTCAAGCTGCTCTTGTTGCCAGCATCGACATGTTGGCGGAATAACGTAATGGAGCGGGGTCATGTGACTTCACACATGGTGGGGAAAGTAATTGGAAAAAAATAAAATAAAAATCGAAATGCAAAAATTTAATCGATTCTAGGTTCTGCATGTGGATTTCAATTACTTTTCGATTAATCGCCCAGCCCTAACGCAGCCATTCAAAATAAAAAAAACTAAATGATGCAACTGTTTGCCACACTTAAATGGCCAAGCATTAAACCTAACTTTCTCAAAATAACATGAAAGAAGGCCTGAAGTTTGTGTGTTTGGGGAAAATCTATGGAGTAAAACTTGTACTCAATTTTCAAGAAAAAACTAATCTTGGATTAAACGAGTTAAGCAAAACACACCAAGAACTAAACATCTGCACAATAAATGGACAGAAAAGCATCTCTTAAGTGCAAAAGCGTGCATGAGTGTGTGCTTGTACAAGCTGAGTGAGTGAGTCATTTCAAAGTTTTAAATTAGCACACAATGACTAATGCACAATGAATACAGCTTCAAGGACACAGTGACCTCTAAGTCTGCTGGGTGGGGGGAAGGGTACTGGAAAAATGGCTGGAAAAAATGAGAGTAGATGGAATCGTTTGTTTAGTATTTGTGATGGTGTCCCTGTCCACGGTGCTGAAAGCACCATGGGGATACTATGCTTGGTTGTGATTGGCTGAAAGCTGCATTTTAATGCTGTGACATCACTGATTTCTCTTGCTGAGGGACATCAGCACAGCACCAGCTTTCACACACTGCTGACAGAGTATCGCTAACACTGCACCATTTGATTTGTAGCTGCTGAAAATGATGGACTGAAAGAGTTGGAACAAGACAAACAGGAAGAGATAGCAAGAAAAAAAAGCATGGCAGAGCGAGGCTGATTTATAGAGACTAGCTGAAAAATCTCTCCTTTTCATTCTCTCTCTCTGTAAATATATATAATGTATAACTAGGATACATTATTCTTTTCTGATTATTGAAGTTAATTTAAACCTTCATTGTAATTTATGTGTTACTGTCAACATTGCTAATAGTTTATTGTTTTGTTTTTTGGAGTATGTTGTTGTATTTTAAACTGTCTGTCTGGAGCCAGCACCTAAGCTTTTCACTCATCAAAGTACACACGCTCCTGATTATTGTAACAATAAAAGTGATTTGATTTTTTTATGCTAATTAACTCAATCTACTGCTTTAGTTTGGTAAAGTTCTTTACACAGTATTTTGAAAGATTTCATTTTACGATTCTAAATTATTTATGCTATTGTCTTAAACCACTTTATGAGCGAAGACCTGAATGTGAAATGCACAAATGTCTTAAATATTGCATGCTTTGAAGCACAGACTTAAGTTTGGTTACAAGATACTTACGTTTGGTAAGAACTTAGAAGATACTTTGCAAATTGTTGCTAAAAAAATTGTTGCTGTACTAAAAAATATATATTTTTTCAAATTTTATATAAAATTAATTCAGTCATTAATTTTCCTTCAGCTTAGTCCCTTTACTAATCAGGGGTTGCCACAGCAGAATGACCCGCCAACTTATCCAGCATGTGTTTTACACAGCGGATGCCCTTCCAGCCGCAACACCCATACACTCTTGCATTTACACACATACACTACGGCCAATTTAGCTTCAATTCACTTATACCACGTCTTTGGACTTGTGGGGGAAACTGGAGCACCAGGAGGAAACCCACGTAAACATGGGGAGAACATGCAAACTCCTATATAAAATTCACATACTCTATTTTTATAAGGTCTAAAATTAAAGACTTAAATCAAAAACGAATTGTGTTTCATATTTAAGAATATCTCAAAATCTATAAGGAGGATTTTATTTGGGCACAGAGCCATATGTATGTGCTAGACAACAGAACATCTTGCAAATAATACAAATAGAAATATGTCCATAAAATTACAGAAAAAGTAAGGGAAGACTCTAAAGCTAACTTCAACAGTGTTCATGTAAATTTTACACTGATTAGGATGTTAAAGAAATCTCTTAAATCAGCATTTTTGGTTGAAATGATACCCTGGTGGCCTTAACAGCCTATTCTTTTTTTATCCGACACTTGAATGAATGTTTTTTTTCTACTTGAATTCCTCTCAAATAACAAAGAGGTGATCATCTCTCCAAATGGTCATTGCACAAAATTAATCTTTATCATCATTATGTTGATTGATTTTGGTGGCAAGGTGGCTCAGTGGTTAGCACTGTCGCGCAGCGAGAAGGTCGCTGGTTTGAGTCACTTCTGGGTCAGTTGGCACTACTGTGTGGAGTTTGCATGTTGTGTGTTGGTGTGGGTTTCCTCCTAGTGCTCCTGTTTCCCCTACATTCCAAAGACATGCGGTATAGGTGAAATTTGTAAACAAAATAGACCGTAGTGTACGAGTGCTTGTGTGAATGAGAGACTGTTTCCCAGTACTAGGTTGTGGCTGGAAAGGCATCTGATGCGTAAAAGATATGCTGGAATAGTTGGCAGTTCATTCCGGTGTGGTGACCCCTGATAATTAAGGAACTAAGGGACTAAGCTGAAGGAAAATGAATGAATAATAATTTTTTACATTCTTTGTTTGAGTTTGAGCTTGACACTGCTCAGTTTGTCAGGTCCCACACAGCCATTCTGACCTGCGGTCTCTTAAATCAATATCACATCCAGTAAAAACACAGATGCCTTTGAATATTTGACTCATCTATAAACACAGCCTACCTAGTACAGCAAACATGCATCCAATTAAAGAGATTACACTAAACCAAGCAGTGCAAGCAAAATATATCAAATCAATACACACAACAACATGCTTTTGTTGAATTCTGATCACTTAGCATTTTAACAATGCTACATTTGCAAAGGTTTTGCTGATATAACAGTTCAACATCACTACTCTGTACATTTGAGCATTCTTGTCTGCCTGTGGTGGCATGGTGGCTCAGTGTTTAGTATTGTTTTCTCACAGCAAAAAGGTGGCTGGTTCGAGTCCCGGCTCAACAACGGTCTCATTCATTAATTTTCCTTCGGCTTAGTCCCTTTATTTATCAGGGATCACCACAGCGGAATGAACTGCCAACTTATCCAGCGTATGTTTTACTCAGCAGATGCCCTTCCAGCCACAACCCATTACTGTGAAACATCCATACACCCTCACACTCACACCCATACACAACAGCCAATTAATGTATTCAATTCACCTATAGGGCATGTCTTTGGACTGTGGGGGAAACCGGAGCACCGAGAGGAAACCCATGCGACCAAGGGGAGAACATGCAAACTCCATACAGAAACACCAACTGACCATTAGTTTCATTTCTATTCGTTTGAATCATACAAAATCAGCAAAAAATCATGTCTGGTCTGAGCCTCTCCCTCGGAAAATCATCAGTCTACAGCGATCGATGATTGGCTTCTGTACTAAAAGGCAGGACTTTATTCCAGGGGCGTAGATTTAGGGTGGACGGTGGGGACATGTCCCCACTAATAGCAACCAACTACTGAAATGTCCCCAACAATAATTTAATTCACTTAAAAACGTTGCGCTGTCAATATAAACGTAGACATACTGAAAGGGTTAAATCACCTTCACTCCTCGAGTCGCACCGCCCCCCCAAACATATATGAACATTGTGATTGGCTGTGCCTTTCCAACACAATCTCACGGCAATTAGTAACTTTTTGATTTAGTGGCTAATTCGTACGAATTCGTATGATCTAATTCGTACAATTTAGTACGATTTGCTCATCCCCCAATGACGGTTGGGTTTAGGGGTGGGGTTAGGTGCCACGCCTCCTTTTTAAAATCGTACAATTTCGTACGACTGAACTCGTACGAATTCATACGAATTAGCCACTAAACAGACAAAACGTAAAATACTTACGTTTTCTCGTGAGATCAGGCTGGCCTTTCTCTGCTGTCATGTGAGAGACTGCTTTCAGATACAAAAAAACAACTATGATGTGTGTGAGGTGTGTGACACACACAGGTGAGCATGGTGGTAGCAAAAAAGGTGGACATAGAGCTTTTTTCAATGAAAAGTGTAAGTCACATAAACTCAAGTTCGCTACTGAATGAGTCCATCATGATTATGTCGCTTTGCTAGTGTTTTTCACCGCTTTTACGGTCAGTCTAACATTATAGCAGACTGATGTAGTCTGTGAACAATGTTTCCTAAAAACTAACTGCAGAATAAACACCTACATGTAAAAGTATATGACCCTGCCAGTTCTCCTAATCTCTTAGAGTATCATCTCCAATTTCGGTTGAAACAATTTGTCAGATAAACTACAGCCTGTGCTCCATCTTTTAAAAATACTATGAGACATGTTTAATTTGTGTGCGAAAAATAAACGAAAGTCTTTATTAAACTCTCTCTTCAGTTTATAAACATTATTTTAACATTACACTTTCAGGCCTGTAGCCAGCTTATTGAAAGGAGGGGTTATTTGTTTTCTGAAAAACTGAACCTTATTGCAGTTATTCACCTGATTAATTATTCATTCTGTTTAATTGAGGTATAAATATGACATTTTAGTGACATATTAAGAACTCATTTTTGCTGGATTATCTTGTTGGATAGTTATTATAAATAAAATTTTTGATTGCCTAAAAATATTTCCTACCATTTTGTCAAATTGCTTTATTTACACATGTGCACATAAATTCTTAGAATAGAAATTAAATACAAAAGAAATGAAGAGTTCAGATGCTAAAACCTCTAAATGCCATGTAAAAGGAGCATTTTTCTCAGCCTCGTAGATTTCTGTTTAGTTATTTCACTTTAAAGGCAATAGAAAGGATGTATTCGTCACTATAAAAGTAAAATCACTGAGTCTACAAACAGGAGTTGGAAAGAATGCTAATTTTAGAGGAAAATATTAAATGGTATTTAGAGGTTTTTGTATCTAAACTCTTCAAATATGAAAATATACTTATTTTTTAAAATACAGTTTTTATCGGACTTTTTTGGGAGAAATCTGTTAACTTGATTTAAATTAAAAACTGAAGCATATTGGCAAATAACAAAATGGCCAGTGCATTCAACCTTCCCCTCACTGAGAATTTGGCCATTTGAATAATAAGATAAATTAAAACATAATAATAATAATAAACAATATTCATTCTTAGCTGAGGAGTGGGGGGATTGTATTCACTCGTCCCCACCAATGTCAAATGCAAACCTACGCCCTTGCTTTATTCACCATATTGAACGTCAAACTTTTCCCCATTCAAAAATATCCAAGAGACATGTCTTGTCACATATAGTCTTTGGTTAAACTGATTCACCAGTAGGTAGAAACAACTGACCATCGTTATGAGTGAATCAGCTGATTTCACTGATTGGTTCAAAATACTAACTAAGGTATAGAAAATGTGAAAGTGTAAAAATATTAGTGTAAATGTTTTAGTGTATTCCAACATTCCTCAAATTCAAGAACTCATGTCCCTCTGAAAACATATTGAGGAAAACTTTTCAGTAGTTAATATAATAGATTCCCAAGCACATGGTGTGAGTTTTCTGACCAATATGCCATATGTTTGATTGCAAACTCACACATTAGCAGATGCTAGATGGTATTAAAGGAATTATTAACCCACACATTAATATTTACTTATCATTTAATTGCCCTCAAGTGGTTCTAAATATGTATTTTAAAAATTCAGCTGAATACAGCAGAAGATATTTTGAAGAATGCTGGGAACTGACATCTGTAGGAGAAAAAATACAATGAAACTTAATGGCCATCAGTTTCAACATGCTTCAAAATATCTTCTTTTGTGTCTGAGAATCAAACAAGTTTGGAATGAGTGGAGAGGGAGTATGACAGATTTTTATTATTAATAACTATTACACATGTCATGTTTTTGAGTCCCGGGAGCAGCAGAATTGTTATTTTATGAATCAAAGAGGACTACAGTTATTAAAAAAAAAAAAAAAAACTAAATCTTGGATGACTAGATGGTTTTGGGTGAACTATGATGGTAGCCAAAAAAAAAGCACAGGAAGAAAAAGATAAACAACTATGCTTTTTTTTAGTAACAGGACATATCCGGAGGCAATACACCGCATTGAGGGTTTGAAAACCTCAGATGTGAGAAGAAACAAATTCAATTTATGAGCAGCACAATCCATCTAGCAAGTCTACCCCTTTCTTGCCTTTCAGCCCAACGTTTCTGCTTCTACTCAATCTTAATTACACTTCCATGGAGCAAGTTAATTTTATCATTTTCTTTTCTTTTATATGATACAAAATAAATAAATAAATCACAATTACTCTAAGTACACAAAATCTGGAAAGTCAAGGCATGCCACATTATGTCACTGAAATGAGTCTACATTAAAAAATGGGAGGTAATGTAATGAGTCAGCAACTTAAAGTGATTGCTGGCTAGTTTACTGAGTGCTGAATGCTGCATACAAAATGGTTTAAAACTTTTAGTACACTAATAAATAAATATTCAGACGAAAAGATCCCACTGACAAAACTGATAGAAGAGCTTTTTAACCCTATGTTATTTGTACAGCGCGTGCAGTTTTATTGCTTATCTCTGATTTAATTGACATGCTGTGATTACCCATGCTCCTTTGAGACCGATGTGGGTGTGTCACACTGCTTACAAGCCAGGGACACCTGCCACAAATGGAGAGCTTTTGTGATGCTGATCAAGACTGTTTGAAAGCCACTGATTTAAGAGCCCAGACAGAAACACAATGTGCTATATTTCAAAGAGACAGTGCTCAAATTTCAACATTTTGTCTTATAGATTGTTTTCAATCACCTGATTCTAATGACGCGTAAAATTCAAATGGAGCAGGAAGTAAAAAACTGAATAGAGGAAAGTCTGTAATTTTGCAATTTATACCATATTTCAAAGGAGATATAAATAAAAAATAACCACATATGTTGGGAGTGATCCTCATACCATGAAGAGGCTGAGTTTTCTACTGAATTGAAGTATATTTGCCTGTCATCAAGGCGGTATATTCTGCAGAAAATATTACGTTACATGGAAAATACTATAGTAAATACTACAGTGTTTGGAAGCATATTATAGATAATTACTTGAATTAAACTGTTGTAGCAATTATATTGTTGCTGTGGTATGACACAACTGTAGTAAAAAACATTTTTTTTCAATAGGCTTCAGTTTTCTATGCTATAATTATATACCATCACAATGCACCAGAGTTTACACTAACGTTATTTATTAGTTTATCAGTTTACTATGCTATAGTATTTGTTAGCATTCATTAACAAAGAGTTGAACACATTATACACTTAAAACATGATTATTATAAATTACTATAACATTTTCCCCCATGCGGATATCTTTCAGACATCACGAAATAACAGATGAAAGCAAAAGCGTGGACACACATCTACATGATATTATTTATTTTTTTGTAAGGGGGAATGAACTTAATGAACTTTCTATTAACAATTCACCGCTGCTGCGCATCTCGATGTTCACATTAGTTGTTTATTCTGTCGAAACGCCAGTAAGAACATGGATTATTGCAAAACAAGACAGAGATTTCATTGCAGCGATTACATGGCAGGGTACGTTATTCATATTCTCCTGGATTTTGTATAAGTGTGGTACTGTTTGGATCTGATTTTTATGTAATGCATTACCATATTTACACACATAGTTAAGCCTATATATAATCTTTATTGGTGCTGTCAAACAAATTATCACATTCAAAAAAGTTTCTTGAACCTTACCTCCTTTATGAGCAAAAACTTTTGGAAGTCTATAAAAGCTGTTTGGCATTTCTTATTTTGGCTGATTTATACGATTATAAACAACATTAAACAGAAACATTTTGATGTTCTGATGGTGATTCCTATGTAGAAGAATCACTTCCTGCCCTCCATCTGAATTTCGAGCATCATAAATGACGTCATGTGAAAACAACCTATTTGAAAAAATTATATAAACACTACATTCACTTTGAATATGTCATGCAAAACACAGTGCTTGTTGAATCTGGCAGACAGTTTGTCTGTTTTGTGTTTATTTCCTTTTACTACAAGATGCCTGGCTAAACAACATTCATATTTGACAGTCTGTCAGACTGACTCAATTGAGTTTTAAACTTTAATATCAAAGGAGTCGAATGTTGGTATCAAACGCTTCCATTTATGTTCTTGATGACATCTTGACCTTTGACCTACGAGGAATGTATATTTTTAGCAGGGGTGAATCTTAGAGGCATTAAAAGTGCCGAAACAATTTCAGGCCACCTGCTCATCTGGAGGTTGATTACTTAAGCCTTGAGTGCACTTCCGATCATGCTATCAATGATGATTACACTTACAGTACACATACAATTATTTAGCAAAAGGTTTTAGATGAAAGGGTTTTAGGATTTTTTTGCCATTTAAAACATCTATCTATCTATCTATCTATCTATCTATCTATCTATCTATCTATCTATCTATCTATCAATCATTCTATCTATCCATCTATCTATCTAGGCAATGTTTATCTATAGTACTACGACAATGCATTCATACCAAATGACTTTCCAAACAAATGACTTGTAAGAAGAGTGTGATAAATAGTCTGATTCCTTCCAGGCCATACAGTGGACGGAAGCCATGTTCCCTGCTCATTCTGGTGTCTCTGCTTAGTGACAGACACACTGTGAAATGAGGGCCCATTAGTCACAGCATTCTCCATTCCACAATACTGACACCAACACAGCACCACAGGCCTTTCTACCCCATCCACTGCTATCGGGTGACCTTTGAGGAGCCATTGCGTGAACAACATGATGTCCAAAGTGGGCAAACCATAACTGTGTGGACAGCGAAAGGACAGGTAATATTTGTGACAGGCATAAAATGGGCAGAGAAAGGTGTAATCTTAACCTGAAGCCACTTACATTCGAGATGCTTCTTCTTAGGTGCCATCACCTCGTGCGTGGTCGCTTTACACACCGCACGAGCCACTTCGGATCCCGTGAGGCTGTACTGCGCCGCGGCGATGCGGTCCGTCAAAGTCTGACCCGACATCTTACTTCTCTGGCCGAATCAAACGCCCTTATTCCGGTATAAAGAGACGCGTCGAGTTGCTCCAAAGCGTCCACAAGGATAACGAGGCCCTTTGAAATGGATTCACAGTTTGCGATTTTAATATGTTGGTATTGTTATCAAGGCAAATCTGAGAGTAAGTCCAACGTACATAACTGAGTCAATATTAAAACCTAGAAAGGGAGACTGTATTAACTATAACATAAATTTCAGGTCAACGCCTGCGCTGTGGATTCGCCTCGTGGGGATGCGGGATCACATAAGAGATGCGTAACGACTATTTCAAACGCTAACAGTTATTTAAAAAGAGTAAACGGTGAGCTTGAATGTTAGAAAAGAGGGATTTGATATACTCCTGAAAAGATATTCCTCGTTTTCTTTGCGCGTTGCGTTGGAAGAGGCTGTTAGGATGGTGATGCTCGGCTCGACCAGTCGTCCTCTCCTCCTCCTCCTCCAGATCAAGGATTAAGCTTCTCGACAAACCCCGCTGGATATGCTGTCACCCAAACCTTCAAACGGCTCGCGTTGTTCTCCTCATCTCTAAAAAACGCTCGCCTACCTTCTCATTCACCCTGTGGCTATGTCCAGTTTCGGACAATTGCTATAGAAGAAGGATGAAACACTGCCGATAACGGAAGCCGCGGTTCCAGTTGGACTCAATATTTATTTATTTGCGCTATCACTCCGCCCCCACGCATGAGTCAGGTCACACGTCATTAAAACCCAGATTGCGTTTTACTATCGGCGCCCCATGTAAAAGTGCTTGTTTGTGGCTATGATAGGTGATGAGGGGGAATTTGATTTGTTCTAGATTATAGAATATTTTAATTCATTGAAAAGATGTGATTACGGATTCGTTTAGTAGTTGTTATCTGTGATGAATTGAGAAAATATTAAAGAATCATAATTTCCATTATGCCGTTTATCATTGTTCACCGCAATATTCAAAAACTCACACCCTTAAAAAAACATTCAAACTTTTATGACACAAAAATATTTTGAAGAATTGAAAGCCCACAGGCACAGTAAGAAAATAGTTTGAAATTCATTGGATACCACCACCAGTTTCCAACATTCGGCACAATTTCTCCTTTTGTTGTACAGAAGTAACAAATTGAATGATTAACTTTACACATTTTAATAAAATGAAGACCTAAACAGAAACATGTCAAGAGCCATTATCTATTGTAACATGTCCTACAATGAAACATATCCAAACCCTTACATAGCCAGTTTTTCATCCAATTTTGTTTTTTTTTTTTATTTGTGGACAAGATGCAGGATATGCAAACACATGGCAAATCCACATGGCTATGACTGCATGCTTTATTAACTGATGTTGTCTTATCACTGTCATTTTTCTTTAAAACTATTTTGTTATTAAAACAAAAATAGCAGAAAAATATTTATATTTGTCACTCGAACCAGCAACCTTCTGGCGGTGAGGCAACAGTGCTAACCACTGAGCCACTGTCTACTTTATCACTTTAAATAATAAATTATTTTAAAAAGTGATTGCATTATTTTATTGGTGTACTCATTAAATCCTAATTCACAACACAAACATCGCTAAATTACAGCATGTCACTTGTCAGACGTTCTGTGACCCTTCAAGCATTGATCCAGCATGTGAAAACAAGTTCAGATGGATGGAAACATATAGTTAAAACAAAAAATATTATATATATGCTAATATATATATATATATATATATATATATATATATATATATATATATATATATATATATATATATATATATAGCCCCCCCTGTTTTTTTCCCCCAATTTCTGTTTACTGGAGAGATTTTTTTCACCACATTTCTAAACATAATAGTTTTAATAACTCATTTCTAATAACTGATTTCTTTTATCTTTGCCATGATGACAGTAAATAATATTTTACTAGATATTTTTCAGGAGACTTCTATACAGCTTGAAGTGACATTTAAAGGCTAACTTAACTAGGGTAATTAGGTTACAGTTTTTCTGTCACATTGGTGCATTTCTCACAACACTATTTACATTTGCACAACAGTTAATGCATTTCTCCGAACAATTAGTACAAACTGCAAAACCTAGTTGATAACGTGCAATAGCGTGTCACTTGCTCAAAATCAATAGCTCATTCCTCAATAGCAAGTATTGATATCAATGAAAGTGTCAGCGTCATCAAGATGGAAAGTCCTGACACGGTTGTTTATAAACAAGACAGTCAAATGGCTTTGTCATGTTTTCATTATGACAGTTTACTCTGTAGATTTTTTCCAATGCAAAAAAGTCAGATTTTAGTCTCACTTCCTGAAAAATGCTCAAGACAGCACTATATACTATTTACACACTCATTTGAAAACTACAGTAAAGTTAGACTTCACTGCATTTAGTGAGGTATCTGAGTACAAGACACTGAATATGTGTGTTTCACATTTTTACTGCATTTGCTTCTAATTTATTCACAGCACTGGCAAAAGAATAAATACACCCTTATTTACTACAAACATAAACTTCCTTTGGGTAGAGCTGTGCACAATTATAAACAATATTGCAGTACATATTGGAACTGAAACTACACATACACAGGTCTGTAAAACATTTATGAAATTGTTTAATTTAGAGGACATTTTCAGGAAAAATAAAAATTAGCTTGACAGATTTTGACAACCAGTTCAGCATTTTTGTATGTAATGACTCAAGTAATGAAATGAGGACTATTAGCTTTATATGGAATGACTATTCAGCATTCACAAGTTTAGTTCATTTTGACTGACATGACATAAGCAGATGATAATGTTATAAAACAGTAGAGAGTTATAAGAAAGCAAGTGATGCATGTCCAAAAGCATTTGCAATTTGTTGGAAGGACTGAGAAACTGCTACTATGATGTGCACAAATGACTAATTGTTTTGAGAAATGCATTAACTGTTGTGCAAATGTAAATAGTGTTGTGAGAAATGCACCAAAGCCACTGAGAAAAACTGTAACTAGGCAGGATAGGGTATTTAGGCAAGTTATTGTATAACAATGGTTTGTTCTGTAGACAAACAGACAAAAAAAATTAGCTTGAAGGGGCTAATAATTTTGACCGTAAAATGGCTTTTAAAAAATTAAAAACTGCTTTTATTCTAGACGAAATAAAACAAATAAAAGTTTTTCCAGAATAAAAAATATTATCAGACATACTGTACAAATTTCCTTGATCTGTTAAACATAATTTGGGAAATATTTAAAAGAAAAAAAATTAAAAGGAGGGCTAATAATTCCGACTTCAACTCTATATACTGTGTATCTTTTTTTAAATTAAACACCAGCGTAAAAAAGAAAAAGCTGTAGCAAACATGAAATGGCTGTTTTATTGCCTCCCACTTATACTCTGATATGCAGAATTTTTTTAAAGATATGGCTTTGACCATTACCAAAGCAATGTCACTTATAACATCCATGTTTATGTATTTCCTTTTTTATTGACCACTGAAATCCAAGAGGAAATAAATATTAGTGCAAAGTTGAAATTAACATGACGTCTGCTACATGCTTTTCTGTTGATAAGGGAATTCGAGAATGTTTTAAATTCACATGATATGTCTCTTTATTAGGCAAGTCACCACAATATGGAATGGCACAGTATCATCCTACTATCCTAAGGGTTCAAATAAATGAAAGAAATCATCACAGCTGGCCATATTTACAAGTAAAAGACTTTAAATTAAATAGTATAGCTTTTGGGGGAAAATACATTAATTAGAAAAGCAAAAAATGTACAAACATCTTTTTTTTTTGTTCTCTTCCATGTTTAAAAGGTGAGGTGTTAGTGTTTTTGCTCAATAGTTCCTCTATTCGTTTACGTCAGGTCACGTTTTGATAAGGCCCTCGAGGAAGTCCTTCTCAACCATTTCCTCAATGTTCTGTCTGGCCCGGCTCCAGAAGACTTTCTGGCTCTCCAGTTTGCCATCCTTGCCAGGGAATGGTCCGTCTCTGGGCGTAGGGCTGTGATATGGTCCTGAGCGGCTGTTGCCTTTGCTGCTGAAGTCCTGGCTGAGGAGGTTGAAGAAAGGGAGGAGCTGCTCCATGCTGCGGATCACGTAAAGGGTGAGCAGGAGCTGTCCAGGCTCCCAGGACAAAGTGCGTGTGGAGCAGTCTTCCTCTGGGTTTTTCTGGATTTAACGAAGACAGGCTAGTAAACATTCTAGGCTTAAAGAGATGGTCTATTTCTATTATTCATTTATTCACTTTCCTTTGGCTTAGTCCCTTATTTATCAGGGGTCGCCACAGCGGAATGAACTATTCCAGCATATGTTTTACACAGCAGACGCCTTTACAGTCGCAACCCATTACTGGTAAACACCCATACACTCATTCACACAAACTCATCCAATTCACTTATAACGCATGTCTTTGGACTAAGGGGGAAACTGGAGCATCAAGAGGAAACCCACGCAAACACGGGGAAAACATGCAAACTCCACAGAAATGCCAACTGGTCCAGCTGCGACTCGAACCAGTGACCTACTTGCTGTGAGGCGACAGTCCTAACCACTGAGCCACCGTGCCACCTCTAATTCTGTCATCATTTACTCATTCTTGTGTTACTTCAAACTGGAATACATTTCTTTCTTTCTTTCTGCTAAACACAAATTAAAATATATAGATTTTTGATTTATATTTTTGTCCATATATTGGTATTCAGTGGGAAATGAAACAAACAAGTGTGTAAACAAACACAAGCTACCAAGGTGCAATGTTTTGTACTGATTGTTTTGTGATCAGAAAAAAACATTATGAAAGCTGGAGAATGGTTGCCATTGGACAATTTCACCTAGCAGCACCAATACCATTGTCTCCTTTTCATTTTGACATTTGAACATTTGAAAATTTTAACATGCTAGTTATTTAGTTTGGAAGTCTTGGAAGTCATAATGCATCACTGATGTCCACTATTACATATTATGAGATAATAAGAATGTCATTAATTGACATTTATAAATGACCACAACACTCTGCATCAAATGGACCATGCTAGAATCATGCTAATATTAAGTCATCAATATTTTCCGAGCAAACAAGTCCTTTAAAAACATTTAAGAGATGACAATTTTGTCATCATTTATTCTCCCTCCAATTGTTCCAAACATGTTTGGGTTTTTTTATCTGTTAAACACAAAGGAAGACCTGTAACCATTGACTTCCATAGTATTTTTCCCTACTATGCATTTTAATGGTTAAAGGTTTTCATCTTTCTTCAAAATATCTTCTTTTGTGTCCAACAAAGGTTTATAACCATTTGAGGATGAGAAAATTTTCAATTTTGAGTGAACTATCCCTTTAACAAATCTTCTGAATAGTCTATAAATGTTACATTTCTTAAGTTAATGATGTGGAATATACTCCTATTAAAATAATAAAGCAGCCATCGAACTCAATATGGAATATGAATATGAATGGAATAGATTTTTAAAGAATAAATGTATATCACTGTGACTATTTCCTGATTGTATTACCTTGGCCCTTTTTCTCAGCAGCTTTGCCAGCCTGACAACATAGGGCTTGAACTCTCTCTGATGGGTTCCCTGTCGGCGGACTTCCAGACCAGAGTCATCAGAAGCTTCTGGGACGAAAGCCCAGCGATACCTGTGGCATAATAATATATCATTATTTCCTTTAAATGAAATATGTTCAATATGCAGAAAGCATTTGATCAGTAAGGAAGGCTAATTTGATGGAAAAGGATCAATAGTTTTTTCAGCTCTAATTGGAGAGAGCTAGAACAGAAAAAAAACAGGGAATCCATCTGAACATCTTCGTGCAGCCATAAAAGCCACTTGCACTTATTTTAAATACATTTCAGACTGTCATGATGTGTTTTTAATTAACATTTCACAAGTTGCAAGAATCCTGTCACATACTAAAATGCATATTCAACGTAATGTGTAAAAACATGCAAAGAATACACACATCTGGAACTGAGGCAGACTCTCAGAGGGCAGAGCGAGGGCCAGATCCAGCAGCTTGCAGGCAGACAGGTAGAGGTTGAGCCAGCGCTGGCTGTTGTAGGAGGTAGAGAAGCCATTGCCCCCTGAGTATGTTGTCTCAAGCCCTGCAACTGAGGGCCCTGAAGTCCTGGAGAGAGACACCAGAGACCACATTCATTAGCATTCACTGATTGACCTTCACAAACAAAACTTAAAAAAAAATGAAACGGATATAAATGAAACTGGAAAGAGGATACCTAGTGATGTCTTCATCTGCAGTGAGTTCCTGCTCCATGAGTAAAAACACCTGAACCTGAAAATAATACAAACAATTATTAGGAACATGACTGAATTAAATAAGAACGAGATAAAGTTAAAAAAAAAAAAAAAAGTTATCAATAAAACTAGCGGTTCATCCTGCTCCATTTCGATCATGACAAAATGTTTTTTGTTTCAAGAATTGTTTTAGTGTAGGATATTTTTTTTTGTTTTGTTTAAAAGAACATAAATCAAATCAAAACTATTATGCTTAAAAATGTGCTGAAAATATCTTTCCATTAAACAGTACTTGGGGAATATAAAAGTAATTACATTTCACAGGAGGGCAAATAATTTTGACTTCAACTGTATGTAAATATGTAAGGTGATGTAAATATGTAAGGTGTGTTGCATCCTCACCAGCTCAGTGATCATAGTGGGCCAGAGTGAGGTCAGGTGCTGAGGTGACATGCGCAATAGCAGCACTCTGAAGAAGAGGAAGACCTGAGCATGGAGGATGGGCACTTGAGGGAGTCGAAGGCTCTCCACAAGACGCTCTGAAATGATATCAAGACATGACTAAAGTAAGGAGTTATTAACAATTATTAAAAAAAATATTAGAAAATTATGTACACCCGAGGTTGTGATATGGCCATAATGAAAAGTGCCTATTATTTCAAAATACCAGAGTCAATTATTCCACTTATACTACATTACCACACCTAAATACATTGTTCAGATCTTGTATTCCAAAAAGAATGTTTTTGTCCACAAAATAGCCCCTGTGTGTAGTAATAATGCTAATATGGAATTTTAATGTGGTCAACCCCGACCTGGAACTACTTTAGCTGTGCGTTTATCTGAAAATAACTACACCTTATAATGTTCATCAGCCGATCAGCATCAAGCATTCAGCATCCCTGTAGCATAAAGCTTTTTTATAAGGCTCTGGCTTAATGGTAAAATCTATTAGTGCAATCTTTACATGCTAGAAAAACTTTGAATGTAGAAATGGCTAAGATCCCTTTTGAGCAGGCGTTTCTGATTCAGCTCAGAGTTTTAAGCCCTGTTTACACCTGGTTTTAGAATGGATTTTAGTCGGCTGTATTACAACAGGGGTGTCAAACTCCTGGAGGGCTGCAACCCTACTCAGTTTAGTTCCAACCCTGCTCCAACAAACTTACTTGTAGGTTTCAAAAAAGCCTGAAGGTCTCAATTCGTTTTAACAGGTATGTTTAATTATGGTTGAAATTAAACTGTGCAGAGCTGCGGCCCTCCAGGAACTGACTTTGACACCCCTGTTTTACAAGTACATGAGGGAAAGACACTTGTCCACTTTCGACCACTTTCATGATTTTTTAAGTAGAAAGTCTGTGTATAAGCTTTTACTGGCATTCAAGTCTAATATGATAAAATAAGATTGCACAATTTACATACCAATACAAAAGGAAACAAAATTATATAGCAAGCAGCAGATTTCGATTCTGCAGCCTCAAAACGATGCTAAACACTGCTCATTTTTGTCGGAATTAGGACTGGTTAGTGAGTGCAATTTACACTTATTTGTCTTCAAGCCAAACTCACGTTCTTAGGCAGTAAAGTTACAGGAAGGTGTTGATTTAAACCCCTGTGTACTGTTCAAATTTACTACTCTTTCGTTATGTTTGTGGCTGTTTTTGCCTCATTGACTTCAATTATAATGACAATTTTGAATTGCAAAGCCATGACACCATATAATCATGCATTCTTAATTGTTGGTGGCTTTCCCCATTGTGATGTGGTAAAATTTCTCATTTTACAGTTGATCATCAGTTGGCACCAATAACCCTTTAGATAGGCCTTTGCAAAAAAGTTTCTGGGTTTTATTTGAAGTTCTATGGAGTAAAACTACTAATTAAAGTGTGTGCGCATGAATAAACGTACTACTTTTACAATGTTCTGAGAGCTGAGGTGCTTACTGATTTTCTCAGACATATTAAGGTAAGTGTGCAAAGGTCTCTCTTATACTCACATGCGCACACACTATACTCCATATAAAGGCCAGAAACTATGCTTTTTTTGCTCTGCAACAGTTAATGAACAGTAAAAAATGCTAATTTGACCTCTTCCCAACATGAAAAACCACCAACAATCAAGAATACATGATTATATGGCTTTGTAATCAAAAAATGATAATTTAATAGAAGTCAATGGGGCAAAAACAGCCACCAACAAAACGAACGGGTAGTAAATTTGCCCAGAGTGTATTGTTGAGTTTTTTTAAACTTTCAAAGCATTTTCCCAAAATATGTGTAAAAATAAGATTTGTCACCAAAAATCAATCCATTTGCTGAAACACAGAAAGTTGTAGCCAAATTAAAACTCAAAATCACCCCCAGAGTGGATAAAAACATGCCCAACAGCACACAAGGATTACACTCAGCAGGACATTGGCCCTCAGATCCCTAACTTTGGAACAGGTCAAGCGGAAACACAGCATACTGATTTTCCCAATACCCCAACTTCCAATGTAACTCAACATCACCACTAAAATGAGCAGATATGAGTACCTTGGATGTCTGGCAAGTACTTCTGGTACTGGTCCACCTCACTGCTGTAGATAGTGAAGGCCAGGCGTTTGAGTAGCATGGCTCTCTGCTCAAGCTCTGCATCTCGATTGGTGAAAAGACTCAGAGAGCTGCTCTGAGCCACAGCAACTCGGGCTGCACATATAGAAAATGTTAGCAGGATGATAATGACAGAGCTATAAAATGGGCACTGCTGGAAAGTCCATTTGGCAGAGAGGAAAGACTCACTCATTAGGTCCCTGAATGTGGTTTTGTCATGAGTCATCAGGTGGTCTATGATTGCTCTCCAGCTGTAAGAGAGAGAGAGATGTGGTCAACTAAAAGTCACATTGCCCTGTGAGCTGCAGCAAAACCTTTCAACAAGGAAATATGATGTGCTTTATAAAGGACTCACTGGCTGACGCAGGAAGAGTCCATCTGGAAAAATGTATGGTCCATAAACAAGTCAAAGGCTTCCTTCTTCCAGGCTCTCCGGGTGTACTGATATCCACTGAGGCTGCTCAACAGCTGGATACATGCACGATAACTGGGTGCATTGTGAGCACTGGCAGACAGAAGGAGAGTAAATCTTAATTGTAAATTCCTCATTTTGTGTCTACAGCAGTGGTCTCTAACTCAGTTCCTGGAGTACAGCTCTGCATAGATTAGCTCCAACCACCTCCAAATCACATCTGCTTCATAGTCTCTAGTAGTCTTGAACACCTTGATTAGGTGGATCAGCTGTGTTTGATTACAGTTGGAGCAAAACTGTGCAGAGCTGCGGCCCAGGAATCGAGTTTGAGACCTATGATCTACAGTGTAGGATTTTCAGGGTTCCCACTTTAAGCTAAACGATAAATTCCCTGACTTTTCCTCGTCTTTCTCTGACTCAAAAGCGGACCACTGGAGAGTGACCAATGACAGCTGAGTTGTGAGAAAGATGGCATGAAGCATAGCAATGTTCATAAAAATTTAGATGTTCATAATTGGGTATTTACTGGTATTCTTATATCCAAAAACTTATATCTTTTGCATAGTTTTTTTCTCTCTTTCATTTTTTTCATCATTTCTATTAATGATTATGTATATATGCAGATGTTTGAGTGGACTCTTGTAAATATGTGCACATACAAATTGTTCATGGAGGTATGTGATTAAGTATCTACATTTGTGGGTGTAGATTTGCTCATATTTATTTATATTTTACATATGTATAATTATTATTATTATTATGGTCACACTTTACAATAAGGTTTCATTAGTTAATGCTTTTTAATGTCCATGAACTAAGTATGAGCGATATTTGTTCAGCATTTATTAATCATAGTTAAATATTTACTAATGCCCTATTAAACTCCAAATTCAAGCTTGTTAACATTAGTTAATACAATGGAGTTAACGAACTAACACTGAACAGCTTTACTTTCATTAACGAATGTTAACTAACATGAACAAATTCTGTAATAAATGTATTCTTCATTGTTTGTTTATTTAGTAAATACATTAACTAATTCAACCTTATTGTAAAGTGTTAGCATTATTATTTACTGGAATGGAGTGGGTTTGGGGTTTGTTCTTTAAAATGTGAAATAAATTGCTAAATAATGTGAAGTATTAAAAAAAGCTGATCAAAAATCCATGACCTATAATGAATAGAAAAACAGGCAGCTGTTGCAAGAAATCCCTCTAGAATTTTGCAATTCTGCTGTTGCTGAATTTCATGCACAATCAAGCAATTTATGCAAAATTTAGAGGAGTTTGCAGCTTTTTAATTGCCGCATTAATTCTACAGATTTTGGCTAGCCAAGTCACTGTTTAATTCTTTTTGCGCCAGTCCTTTTAAAGTGTCAAATAACACTATATTAGCTCATAAAAAGTGCTCATGTAGTGTGCGATAGCTTAGAGCTGTCATAGACAAGACATGATGTTGTGCTTCTCCTTGACCCGCTTCAGACATGAAGTATGACATTATCATAATACTCATTCAGCCAAAGCCTATTTCAACAAGGCTACATCCATGTTTCAATTGCTATAATTAGAAATTTTAACATGATTTTTCTAATGATAATTTAAAGAGAATTTAAGTTTTGTTTATTTTAATTATTTTGAGTCATTTGTGTATCCATTTTTTGTCAAATTTAAACTATCATAATAATTTCCCCACAATTCTAGAAAAAAAACTGGTTAAGAAAAAAGTGAGACCAGTGGATATGAAGCAGTAAAATGGCAGTGAAAAATCATAATAGTAGGTGAAACAACATTTTAAAAAAACACAGCATAGAAAAAAAAATACATCTTAATAAATCACAAGTAAAATGTTAAATGAAAAAAAATAAATAATAATAATAATTTAAAAAATCCTGATATTCTATGACTTGGACCAAAACATATAATATTCCCTGTCTTTTGATGTCTGGAATAGACCATTTAAAACTTCATGATACTCCAGAAATTCCATGACTCCTGGGTTTTAAAGACTACCTACCTATGGTTGCGCAGATAGGGCACAACGTAATGCATAAGGTTGACCAGGAGAGGAATCACCCTCTCTTTCTCATCACTGTAGAAGACCATATCTAATAGATGAGCCAGCACCTGTACAGACATTCATGAAAACGTGTGAAAAAGAATTAAATCCAGTAAAGGACAATCTACAGAGCAATGCAAATAATACAAAGACAAACTAATCAAGGCAAAGCACTACTTCTGGTGATCTGTGACTATTCCTGGTGTGTTCTATACGAGTGCAATTCACTAAAAATAAAATCTGTTGTAACGTTTATGGTAGATCTGGCCACAGTGTGAGTTAAAATAAGGAAAAGGCAGTGGAAGTGGCATTCTGTGTTTACCTCAGCCAGCAATGTGAGAGCGTGGACACTGTACACAGATGGAGTGAAGCTGGAAGCCTCCATCACTGTTTGCATTAAATCTGAAATGCACATACTGTTAGTGAGAGACTTGCCACACACTCGTGCAGATGTGCATGCTAAACGCAGCAATGTACGTCAGTGAAGCCTTTTAGAAACACAGACAAACAAAGTCTCTGACCTTCTACATCGGCCTCCAGACTAGTCCCTTCCACCATGATCTGAGGAGAAGGTTTGACCTCCAGGTTTCTTCTCAACCATGTGGTCTGTTCTAGTGATGAACCTGCAATCGTCCCAATAGCCTCGACGATTTTATGTGTCACATCCTGGAGAATGATGGATGAGTGTGAACATTTGAAAATAGCTGACAAGGATGTTACTTCACAGCTACATTAGGGCCTGATCACATCGAACACGCTTTTCCATTCTAAAAACATGAGGAGCACCACACTTTGAGCACAAGTGTTGTTGTTGATATTGTTATAAATGTAATATTTAATAATAATGTGATATTCAATATTTGTAAAGTCATACAGCTCTGGATAACCTGAAACGCGACCACTGGTCTCTCCTCCATTTTTAAATGTCTTCAAAGTCGAATACAACTGGCATCTGAGCGAGCTGAGAAAGGATCACGTGAGCTCTACTGGTGTTTCGATTGGCTGTCGCACAAAAAAATCGCTTTTCATTTGCATAAAACTAAAGGATTCTCAACTTTGTCGCTTTGCTTGACACGCCCAGCCAGTCGCCAACGGTTGATTTCGCTCACGTAGACGGAGGTCACTGGAAGTCGCTCGCTCACTATTGAAATGAATGGTCGCTTGTTGCTTTGCCGCTGCGAGTCACTTGCAGTGTAAAAATTAGGCTTAAGGAGCATGCAAAACGTTAGTAAGCCATTCTAAAAAGGCGCCTCTCGATGAAAAAAAGAGCGCTCGGTGTGATCGCCCCCCTTGTTTGGCATTTTTATGTGGTATATGCATCCAAAAACAAATAGTGCCATGGTACAATAACTATGTCAAAAACTTTTTAACTCCAAACAAATAACTTTTTTTGAAAGTAAGAATGTCAAAGTGAGGCAAAAGTCACCTGTAGCTCTCGCTGGTCCTTCTTGCTTTCCAGGGTGGGATTCTTAAGAATAAACTCATTTAGTACACTAAAAAATACAAATAAAAATAAATTGTTAATGCTTTTTGCAATCTTACACAGTAAACTGATATGTCATATAAATGCAGTTTGATTATTTACAAAATGGGAAACTATTACAAAATAAATTGATGATTTTGGACACGCTAATACAAATTCATCCCCTTCAATCATTGACAAATGCCTTGATTGGTGTAAAGGTAGTAAAAAAGCATTATCAATAATTTATGAACAACTACAATACGTTACTTCCCCCTCGACAAAATGTCTTAAGGAAGAGTGGGAGAAAGAATTGGGAGAAAGAATTTTGGAAGAAATGTGGCAATCAGGTTTGGAGGATATCAATAAACACTATTAATTCTTGACATTGTCTTATTCAGTTTAAAATAATTCAAGGGTTACATTATCCAAAGAAAAAATTACATAGAATCTTCCAAAATATTTCACCTTTTTGCGACAAATGTAATTCATCAGGTGCAAATCTATCTCACAGATTTATTTTTTGTTCTAAGATACAGAATTATTATAATGGAGTTTTTGAAGTGCTTTCTGAGATATAGAAGTTGCACATACGACCAGATACAATGCTTTTAACTCTGGGATTCTCTGAACAAACACATTTGTTGTCAAAAACACAACATAAATTGCTCTCATACTGTTTAGCTACTGCCAAGAAGCTACTGCTACTGTTTTGGAAGAAAAAAAGGAATCCCCTACATGTAGACTGTGGCTTGGAGAAATTTTTTTCTTTTCCTTTACTTTTTTCTTTGCTTTGCCTATGGTATATGTGGGCAAAATATGTAAAACAGATAATCCTTTTCTTCTGAATCTGTGTCTTCAATAAAACCTATTTGACAAAAAAATACAAATTCATTTATCTTATAAGTTGTAGCACTAAATGCACTCACCCTAGTATGAGGAACTGTCCTGGAGCAGGCAAACTGAGTTGCACAGAGTCCTTAAGCAATGCCAGGAGCGATGGCCAACTATCAACCAGACTAGACACCGAAATCCTAAATGAGATGAGACAATGGCAGTGAGATTGATAGAGTAATTTAAAGAATGCATTTGGCTTGAACTGATATGGTACAATAATTGGTCGGCCCACTTGCCTCTGCACATAGGCATAGAAAAATTGTAGCATGCAGACCTCCAGGGATAGATGCTTCTGTAAATGAAAGCTAAAAGTGAATACTAGGGCTACCTGAAAATCTAACAGCATTTACTGGGGAGCAATTATGAAAGTTGTCAGGGTATATTCAAAGCAATACCTTCTCTTTGGCAATGGCTGGGGGCTGCTTGAGGACTTCCTTTACTGTCTGTATTACAGTCTCGGTTCGCATAGCACTTACTGAACGAACAAGCTCCACAAGGAGAAGCTGTTCCTCACTAGCTGTGGGAATTACCTAAAACACAGACACGCATGTCAAAGTGTTTGTTTTGTTCTCCAAGTGTAGAAACTTTCTCCTGCAGACATATGTAGTAGTTCATACCTTGTTTCTAGATGGAGTTTTAACTTGCTTCCTTTCATTCCACACATAGGCAATAGCAGCCATGAAGTGAGCTCCGTGATTCATTGAGATCGGGCCTAGCAGCTCTAAAATTTGCTGCCTGAGATTCTGCGAAAAACCAGAGGAAACACTTCTAGTGAGCAGAACATGGACTACACTCATTCATTCTTCTCTGGCTTAATATCCATTTCAGAAGGCACCACAGCGAAATGAACCACCAACTATTCCAGCATATGTTTTACACAGCGGATGACATTCCAGCTGCAACCCAGTTTTGGAAAACACCCATACACACACATACACTATGGCCAATTTAGTTTATTCAATTCACCTATACCACATGTCTTTGGACTGTGGGGGAAACCAGAGCATCCTGGAGGAAACTCACACAAAAACAGGAAAACATTCAAACTCCACACAGAAATACCAACTGGCCCAGCCAGGACTCGAACCAGCTACCTTCTTGCTGTGCGTGCTAACCACTGAGCCACCATGCTGCCCCCATGGACTACATCTGGATGGAAATGTCATCACTACATTTTAAGACTAATGTTTAGTCTCCTTGGGGTACCTTTGTGGAACCTAGGTTGATGTTGGAAGTGGAGCAGGCAGAGGCTGCAGCTGGTCTGTCAGAACTCTCAGTCAGGCAGAGGAGACCCCACAGAAGGGTTACGGAGGACATGATGGTGTGCAAGATGGAGAGAATGCCCGCACGAGCCTCTCCAAGGTGCTTCTGATCTACATTTGCCTGCAGCTGAGGAAAACATGCATGTAAGCATTAAAAACTCATATACACAATAAACTAATTATAATCAAAATTATTTATACATAAATGATCATAATAATCATTATACATAATTATCATTTTCATTACTGTACTCAACTACATGGCAAACGTAAGATCCAAACATGGCTAACTAGCACCCTCACCTGGTGATATTGTGATGTTGGGTCTAGCAGACAATAATGGATTATGGCTGTCATTCCTTCTAGTACTGTTAGAATAAGGTCAGGAGGGACACACGGTGCCATCCATTGGGGCCTAGAAATATAAACACACACACATTGGTTTTCCTTCAAAAAGCATTTCTTAAAAAATGTGTAAAATTATTTTTTTACAGCCCACCCTAGTAGTGTTAGGACAATAACTTGTTATAACAGTGCCCTCTTATGGATATGAATTTGCACCACACATGATATTAAGCCACTTTGTGTTTGCCAATGTAAAGAACACAGTACAAACAACTTTGTAAACTAATATGTTTTGCTGTATGACCCTGTTACTGTGTTACACAACTGAAATGAACTAGTACCTGGTGTCTGTGAGGCCTGTCTCATAACGGTATTGCTGGATAAGGTTGTCAAGGTTTTTGCACAGCTGAAGCGTAACAGATGCAACCACTCGCCGAAGCACTTTTCCCATGTATGGTAGAGTGGTTGTGATAAGGCCAATCCACTGTGGGTGCATCTTGCAGGCATGATGCTGATGCAAAGCTCGAATTACAGCACATAGAAACATGCCTTGTGCTGTGATAGGCTGCCCATGAAGGTATTGCAAGGAAGTCATAGGTTGTTGTGGGTTGACATGCTCTACCTCGCCCCCAATCAGTTCGAAACCAGCCCCGGGACCATTAACTCCTCCATTAGACCCATTCGACCCAGGACCTCCCTCTCCACCCTCATCCACTGGGATCATCACTCGATGCTCCAACACAACCAGGCTCTGCAGCAGACGCAGTAGTTGTGACTGTATGGAGCTGCAGTTATCTAACTGGTCCTCTGACAGATTAATGACGCTGTCCTCCGAAAGGCCCTCCTCAACTACAGCCACATTGGTGCCACGAACACGATGTTCATGCCACTTCTGTACACTAAAAATCGTGGAAAGCAAACAATGTAGCACTACCTTCTGCACTTTGCATTTAGACAGTACATCACAAATAAAGCTTGCAAAGCCCTTGGCTGAGCCCCCTGTGACTTTAGCAAGCTCGCTGAAGAGCAGAGTCAACACCTCCACGCTGGTCAGTTGCATGGCATGGTTGCCTGACAGATCCTGTGATGTGGCAGCCACATGGGCTGAGTAATAGCTGCGCAAAAAATAGAGGCAAAGGGAGATTATGATCTCCAGGAACATGGCACTTCGGAAGGAGTGGGAATGCGAGTCCTGCGGGATAGGGCAGTAGAAGTCCTTGCCCATAACTGAGATGCGATGGCGGGCTAGCAGGTTCTGCAGTAGAGAGAGCTGTGGAGTATAAGTGTTGTTTATGCTGGTGGTGGAAATGGCACTCACAAATCCTGTTGGTGAGGCACGTAGCATAGCTGCAATAGCAGAGAGTGCATGTAGAGTCCGAGAAGAGTCATAGAGCTGAAGATAGAGCAGCACATGCTGGTATAAGGGATGGATGTTAAAACGAGGAGGTGACCCAGAGGTGCGAGATCCTCCTCCTCCACTCGTAGCTCCACCACTCGGTGAACCTATATCACTCTCAATCTCAGATACTTCACCTTCACCACAGCTGTACCAGTTCTCCAAGTCAAGACTGTCTCCAAAAAAGATGCTGGGTGGTCGGTTCTTCTCAGGCTGGTTGGTCTTACGTCTCTCTTCATCTTTCCGCTTGACCTTCTTAATTTTGGGCTTGGCTCCTGGGGATTTATCCACCAGACGCTCCATAATCTTGCCCTTTAGACTGAGCTGGATGCTGCTGTGGCTGCGCTTGCGGTGCGTGTCATCTACCTGGAGACTCTGCTCTGTGGAAGCACTGCCACCACCATCTGGCAGTGTAATGATCGAAGGGGACGAGCTATGTCGAGCAATGCCTTCCCGATGCTCCTCTTCCCCAGAAGCATCAATTGCAGCCACAGTTAGAAACTCCAAGGTTCCCCCTGCAACTAGTTCTGGAAGTGTTCTAGGCTGGGTGTTAGAGAAGGGGGCAAGTCTTTCCATTGGCTCATTGGATGTATCGGTGGATGAGTTGGAACTGTCAGAATCTGTCTGAGGCCAGACGTCAGGAGATGGTGTCTCAGATTCTTTCTCCACCATTTGCACCACCCTGTCCACTAGCTCAAAAACCACAGCAGAAACTGCCTTGTGCATGGACTCTTCCTCTAATGAAACAGACTGACAAAGCATAGGATCCAATATATTAACAGAGCTGCCACCTCCCTCCAGTTCATCAAAGCTGCCGTTGTCTACAGTTGAGGATTGTGAGCCACTCGAATCTGAGCTATTAGGCTCCCCCTGCTGATCAGGTGGCTGATATTCACCACACAGCTGCAGGTTCTCACTGCTAAGGCTCAAGAGAGAAATACTGTCACTCAAAGGGTTGACTGTCAGGCTAAAGGGTTCCATATCATCTAATGGAAGGCTTCTGCCAAACTCTTGGACAAGCCTATAGCCATTCCCGGATATCTGGCTATAATCTGCAGAGGAAAAAAGTGCATGTTTGTTAGCATATATTAGGTTTGGTATACAAAAATGCAATTGCCAAATACATTTAAATCACTAGATCTTACTTTCTGTATAGCCTATATCCCTCATGTATATCGGGTCAGAGGGTTCATTTTCTGGTGGATTGGGAAAGGCCTGGGTCCAGTGACGCTGTGCTTGAACACGTTGTATGGATACACGGTGGGTTTTAGGATGCAATAGCAAAAGCAGTAGAGGTTCAAGAACACGAGCTATGTCATGTCTTTGCAAAACCTGGTTTAACCAGGCCCTGCCTACAGCACTTGAAGAGCCATCCCAATAACTGAGGCTGTCAAGCATGATAAAAAGAGACCTACAAGGGAAACAGAATGCTAAGGTGATTGAATGATTATAAAAAGCAGTGTGTTGAAATGATTTTTCGATCTTTTTTGCATAATAAAACTACCATAGAAGTACTCTTACCTGTCAAAAGACCGATTAAAAGGAGAGGACTTGGTGATATTTAGGTCTCTGGTTAGGTGCCAAAGAACTGAGAATTTTACATGAGCCTCCAGACGTATTCTCTACAATAAAATTTGGTAGTAGATGTGTGAACATATGTTTGCAACATAGTACAAATTGTGTGTGTGTGTGTGTGTGTGTGTGTGTGTTTGTGCATGCATATTTGACTAACCCTGTCCCGATGCATGAGTTGCTGGCTAATGACATCTTCGCAAATGCTGGGTGAGGGAGCCAAATTGTGAAGCTGGTAAAAGAGCTCCACACTGCGCTTGTGATGCTGGGGGGTCTCTTCTCCCAGCTGATGCCATAAGATAAGAGCAACATTCTAAAGGACAGAAGTCAGAGGGTGATCAAGATAGAATGGAAGACTATAGAAGATGAAATGGGTTAAAAAATAATGCAAACCTTGAAGAAATCTGTTTTCTCTGCAATATATTTCAAAATACCAGGTGTGAGTGGCGGTCGAATCACCACTGAAACACGACCCTGGCTCGGACTCATTGGCTGGCTCGAGTCTGGACTTGCCACACGCTCAGCTGTCACCATAGCTACAGACTGTGTTAGTCCTACAAGGTCCATGACAAGTGAGATAGCCACTGCCTGAATACTGAAATCAGTATCTGAACAGCACGCATCCATTAGAGTCTGAAGCCACACTGCTGGCTGAATACTGTCACCTGTAAGAAAAAATGGCAGGATGCAAATGTGTGGCATTGAATGTTTGTCAGTGTGAAACTGGTATTAATGTAAATTATACTTATAAACAACCCCACAATCCCTTTGCATTAAATAATGCAGGAAAGTCAAAAACAGGACATGTCCAATTCATTTTTACTTCAATTGAATTTCACAAGTTATTTTATATACAAAAAAATAAGTGTAACTATTTTTTATGTACATAAACAGTACTAAATTACATTTTACTGAGTGTCTTCTAATAAAATGTATGATAGGAACTAGTCTTTAAAATAATATTTATTTTTTTGTGTTTTATTTTATGTTCTGTAGTGGCAGAGGCAGTCAAAGATAAAGTCGTGGTGACAACTTGAAGAAAATTTCCTGACAGACTGACAAAAATCAGTACATAAAATTAAAAAATGGTAGCCGAAGTGTTTTTTATTACCTGCCTGCTCCTCTCTAGTGGGTGAAGACTTCATGTTGCCCTCAGCAATGTAAACCGGAAAACTGGAACACTCCAGGAAGAGCTGACAGGCAGCAGTGAATGCAGCAAGACACTCCATCTGCTCAGAAGACATCTGCTCCTCAAAGCCACTTGTCCATCTTTTATCAGCCACCACTGTTAGAGTGTCCATCTCTGTACTGCAGCTCTTCCCTGCGTCTGTCTGACCACCTGGGGTGATGTAAAGCCTCACTAAGCAAGAAAGGAACTGCTGGAAATGCTCAAGGCAGGACTGCATCACTGGTTTGTCCTGGGGCTTGCTGTTGGCTGAACTACTGAACCCATATTTGGGTTTAGGTTTGGGTTGAAGAGGAACGTCTTCAGGGCTGGATGCTTCATCCTCAAGGCATTGCACATTATCAGGTTGATCACCACGCTCTGCTTGATACTGAATGAAGTCAGTGAATCCACTTTCTGACAGCCGGCCACTTGAAGTGTTCTCGCTATCATCAAATACGTCAGTGCTTGTTACGGGTAGTATCTGAAAGGGAATAAAAAAACTCTCCAGCATGGTATACAAAACAGTAGCTATGTTTCCATCCACCTATTTTAATACGCATTTTGGATATGCGCATAAAAAAGCGGTTGATGGAAATGCCAAGATGCGAATAAGTTTTGAAAATGACTATTTATACCTGAGTAAGATAACATTTTTATTCGATAAAAAAAATTGTGTATAAACTACAATGGAAACACTTTTACAAAACAATTTCCAGTATGTGCATTAAAAAAAAGTCATGTGATTTTGATAAAGATTATGTGATGATAAAAATGTGTGTGAATGGACAAACCAAGCGGCTGACCACATTATAAAACATCTGAAATGCTGCTTTGGACATTCTAAAATGCCTTGACCATTTTAATATTAACCATGTTATATTATTAATTACCTCCAGAATTGTCAAAAGCGTCTGTGCTCCGCGTCTCCTTCAAAGGCCACCATGCGTAATTTCATGTCGACAGTCTTCTGAGGCGCAAGTCATTTATTAAATAAAGAAAAGGTTCACGCAGCTTCTCCTACCGCAACAAATTCCGTTTTCCCTTTGATGTTTAGTGCCAGATAATCAGGAAGTGACGATTATGTTCTTTTTGACTGGATGGAAATGCTGCTTGATTCTCACGTCTTTTATGCGATATTCCTGTTTTGCACATACATTTTTAATAGACATTTTTGGATAGAAACATAGGTAGTGTTTCCTAATAATGCTTGTAGTTAGCATGCTGATGGGATGTTGTCCTTGACTGTTTGCAATCAGAATAAACTCATGCTCAGGAAACATAATCTAAACATATATAGGCAAAACAAATAAATACCCAAGGCTCATAATGACACATTCAGATGTTCTGAAACAGAACGTGTTCAGGACCTTGTGCTGAGGCTATGGCTTAAATGTAAAATATGGTTCAGTTTCTTGAAGTCTGATCATTTTGAAATTCATCATCAGGAGAAATGGGCATTATACCCAAGTGGTATGAATAATTTCGGGCTTCACTGTATATGTGTACATATGTATGTAAGTTTTATTTTTGTTAACTCTACTTTTGAACCATTAATTTGCATTTTATGAACCATCAAGAACCACATTTTAAGCTAAAATCTTCTTTAATGCTCTGTTAAAGAACATAGATATTTATGTCTTTGAAGGCCAAAGGGTAGCTAATGAACATACATCAACATTACATTTATTGGGTAAAGTGTTTCTTTAAAGCTTGCTGTTCACACAAGCATCCTCCCAACTGTTTGATTTTCAAAATGTGTAGCTTCACAAATCTCTGTCTGTAATGTAATATTGTATAGACAGAATTTCGAGCTGCAGAGAGATCTGTGTTTGTCATTTCTGATGCCATATCTGCCTAGAACAAAGCGCCACCGTTCATTTATTCATTCATTCATTCTCATTCGGCTAAGTCCCTTTATTCATCAGGGGTCATCAGATCAGAATGAACCACCAACTTATCCAGGATATGTTTTTCAAAACGGATGCAACGCAGTACTGGGAAACATCCATACACACTCATTCACACATATACACTACGGCCAATTTAGATTATTCAAATCCCCTATACAGCATGTCTTTGGACTGTGGAGGAAACCGACGCAAACACAGGGAGAGCATGCAAACTCCACACAGAAATGCCATCTGACCATGCAGGGACTCAAACCAATGACCTTCTTGCTGTGAGGCAACAGTGTTAACCACTGAGCCACCGTGTCGCCCCAAAGCTCCACTAGTCCAATTCATTTGCATAAAGCTCTTTCATTGCACAATCACTTAGCTAAAAAAGAAAACATTCAGCCAGAGACAGCTCAGTGGCTTCATTCATAGAACCATGTAGCAGCGCAGAGCCAGACTCAGGTGGTAAGCAGTGCGCTGCAGGATACCCAGAGGAGGGAAAGGCGAGAGCTTGAGAGGTTGGAGGCCATTTTCACCTGAGTGGAAATGACAGACTCTTGGGCCTCAGAGGCTAGACTTGGCTCCCACTAGAGAGCGGAACTCAGCTGCGCATGAACGTCTCATCCTAATTCCCCTGCTTTTCCTCCCTGCATGTTGGCACCATCCAGGGAGTCTGGCATAATTTAGCGGAAGCTTCACTTATTGAAGGGACACATTGTCCCCAGTAAGGTAGCAAACAGGTCACAGGCTAACAAACTTATGTCAGGGGCCAATGAGGGAGGATCAGTCTGTCTACTGGACACAGACCAGGGAGCAAGTAAAGGCACATGAAGAGGGAAACCCACACCATCAGGCAGAAGGATGGTTGTTTCCAGGCCAGTGCTTGTATGACAAACAGGCCGCATTGGCTTTTCTTTGGCATTACAATGCTGTAGGGACTGTCCAAAAACTTCTAAACAATTACGAGACATTCCAAGTTCACAGAGTGCTGTTGATATTGGCTGTGAGATGAAGTGCTGAGTGATGTACAAAGTCAAAAAAGAAACAAGTACATTTAGCACTGAGCAATTATGCCAACCTTCCGTTTATTCTACACTACATATTCCCTATGTGAAACGTCTAAAAAAAAAGTCCACATGAAGCACAGGGCAGAGATTAGAATGACAGATTTTGTTTCAGATTTTTTTTGTTTCAGCACTGGTGCCAATGTGTTCTAGCTGGAGTTAAATAAAAGCTTTACAAAGCCTTTACAAAGCCACTAAAAGTCGTCTTTGATTTATTTAATCAGTACTCAAGGGAACTTCATATAACTGAAACAATCACATAAATAACACAGCTTCATAATTAATTCAATATTGACCCAATTCATTCAAAAATTGAGAAAGCTTATAAAAAAGAAAAGACTAAAAGGAAGAATTTGTAATTTTCCATTAGTTTGAATAGTAAACAATTATTTTATTAAATCTTTTAAATGCGAATAACTGCATTTACTAACTACTCACTCATGAAATATTGTACTGTTAAAAGTTGTACTGTTGTAATTACCTTTTTTTATTTAATCAGTGACCAAGGAACTTCATATAATTGACACAATACATGAATAGCACTGCTTCACAATCAAACATTCCCTCAACTTATTCAAAAATTGAGAAAGCTTATAAAAAAATACAAGGAAAAAAGTTAGAATCTGTAGTTTTCTATTAGTTTGAATAGTAAACAAATATTTTATCAATTATTTTAAATCCCAATTACTGCATTTACTAACTACTCACTGATTGTACTGTTGTAGATTACCTTTTTGCCCCAAGAAAAGGCTGGGATTTAAAATTCTAAAATCTCCATATATTATGTACATGTTTCCTAATTAAGAAACCATTTTAATTACTATTTAATTCTAATTTACTATTACTATTTAATTTTAAAGCCAAGCTTAAGACGCACTTGTTTAAATTGGCTTTTAATGGATAGCACTGACACTTCATTATGTTTTAATGTTTGTTGTATTATTGATATTTTTTGTATTGTTTTGCATTGTCTCCTTGTCTCCATTGTCTGCTTTTATTTGTGTAAAGCACTTTGGTCAACCTTGGTTGTAGTAAGCTGCTATAGAAATAAAAGTTGATTAATTAATTGATTGATTAATTCATTTTAATTCATTTACTTGCACAAAAAAAACAAAAAAGCTGTCAAAAGTATTCCCATTCACACAGATCTGTGAAAAAAAAAAACCCACTGTAATATGCAAGCTAAGCCAGTAGTTGGTAATGTCACACTTTCCCTAATTTTAGTTTGTTAAAATAATCCAAGCATTTTTTTTAAATTTGCACCTTGAATATAGGTTACATTTAAACACCTGAGATTTATAGAAATAGGGATTTCTGTATTTTCTCAATTTTGTAGAGAGAGTCAATTTTGAATAAAGCATACCTGCCAACATTTGTCTCTGAAAATCCGGGAGACCAGGGGTTGGGGGGTGGGTGGGGTGTTTGGGGGTGAGGCGTCTGAAAAATACTATTGAGAACCGGGTTAGTAACTTTACTATGGTGTTAGTAACTGTACTAAGGACCGGGTTTCGGGCGGCCGCTGTGATTGGATACTATACCAAAGCGACCTGGGAGTGTTACAGACTGTACCAAAAAGCTGATAAAATTGCTGGAGTTTTCTGAAAGAAATAACAAAACGGGAGGGTGGCGGTAGATGGGTCTGAAATACGGGAGACTCTAGTGGAAAAACGGGAGTGTTGGCAGGTATGGAATAAAGAGTATTCTAATAAAAACGCGTTTTGAAATACTATTCTTATATTTCTGACAGGACCGCATAAATTACAGGGTTAGTTCACTCAAAAATGAAAATAACCTCATCATTTACTCTCTTTCGTGTGGTTTTAAACCTTGATAAGTTTGTTCTGTTGAACACAAAAGAAGAATTTTTTTTTATTATTGCTGGGACCCATCGACTTCTATAGTAGGAAATAAAAACATTACTATGTAAGTCAATGGGTCCCAAAAACCAGCATACTTCAAAATATCTTCTTTTGTGTTCAACAGAATAAGTGAAGGGTGAAAACAATGTTTTGAACAAGTGAGGGGTGAGTAAATCCACCTAATGTGGAGCTTACATTGTTCTTCACTTTTTACCATTTGTTAATCACATTTCACATCAGCTTTGCATAAATTGGTGTCAACCAATTTGATTAAGCATTGCTTTCCATTTTTACATGAATATGACGTACCCTGAAATGTTATGGTATTTGCTGAACATATTTCATAGATTTGATTGGCTCTCACCATTTTCTCATCTTTGTCTCTTGCAGAAGGGGTAGCTGCAGCAGAGGATGGACCGGAGGGCAGTGTAAGGGGTGACACAAGAGGAGGTTGGACTTTGCTGAGGATCTTCGAGCAGAGGCGCAGACAGTGAGTGAGTTCTCGAAGACCCAGCGCCTGCAGGTGTGTGGTAAGAGCGGAAACCATCCGCAGCAGCAACTGAGGTAGATGCTCTGTCTGGATCTCAATATACGTCTCCTTGATAGACAAAGAAACACATCATGGAAGGTCAGTTCCTCATTAATATTGATGTATCATTCCTGTATCACAGTCAGAGCTATACATTTAAAGTTATGGTTAACAAAACGGAACAGAACAATTTTAGCTTTATGTGTGGAGTAAAAGTGAGTAGCAAGCTGTAGATTTTTAATTGGTGAGCACATGCAAGTTTGTAGTTCTACCTTCCACAACATCCACAGGCAAAATAATGATTTTTTTTTATAATATATAATTTAATATAACAGCAAAGAGGCTATTTAATTTTTGTATCACTACATATTCCAGTCCACAGAAAAACTGGACAAGTGATTACGTGCCACGTTAATATGGATGTTTCTGGAAAGGTAGCCAAACAATTAGAGTGAGGTGAAGTTTAGGTGAAAAAACAAGTAAGAGCAGTACTGTACCTGGCAGATAACCCTCATGCTTCTAGTAGGCTTCGAGGAAAGAAACAGAAAGCAGAGATTTTCAGACAGACAGAAGCGAGCAGAGCAGAGGCCAGAAAACATAGTTCAGAAACCCTGATTGGTTCATTCACAACCAGCGTTAGGGAAACGAAGACCAAGATGATCTCTGAAACTTTCACAAGGACATCAACACACACATAAATCTAGACACATTTGGAAAAATGTCAAAACTATAAGCAAAGTGTCACTAAAGTATGTATTTTAGTTGCCTAAAACTAAATAGGTAGAAACACCAATATTAGTTAAATAAAATATTCATTCATTTGGTATCCAAAAGCCATTGTCATGGGGTGTGTTCTTTTATGGGATATATTTTGTGATGAACTCAATTGAAAATCCAAAACAATGCTGTGCACAGGGTTAAACACGTTTGTTGTTTGTGTGTACATATGATGCTATTTTTATCAGCTGAAAACTAATGAAGAGCTTATAAATATGCAAAGTATTTTAAATCCCACCAGGAATTCCTCTGTTAGACAAAAACAAAAAACTGCAGCAAGTAGATGGCATTTCTGATTCTTGCAATGATCGCAGCCAGGATGGGAAAAACCTATGCTTAAGAATTCTTAAGAATTAAGAACGGCGCTGTTTGGGGCTGTTCAAGTTGGATCTAAATGTGTAGCGAGCGCACCACTTGTATATTCAGGGTATCTGCGGGGTCTTAAAAAGTCTTAAAGTATCTTAAATTAAAAAAATAATAATAAAAAATTAGGCCTTAAAAAGTCATAAATTCACTGAAATATTGTGTTGTATTAAATCATTTTTAACAAGTCTTAATTTTCCTATGTCCATGTAAAGCTACCGAATTGGGCCAACACCCATCCAATCACTAATATTCAATCTCAATAAAAGCTTTAACAAAAGATTATTTATTAACTTTATTTACTAATACTGGTTTAATTATCTTTCTTACAATAACATTTCTTTTAACGTTTTTTATTGCTTTAACTGGACCATTGGAAAAATTCTTTAGCGTTTAGCCTTGTGTAGGTCTGAAATTTCATTCATAATGGTCATAAAAAAGTCTTAAAAAGTCTTAAATTTGACTTGATGAAACCCGTAGAAACCCTGATATTTAAAATAATGAACTTGGGTACACAAAAAATGCAATATGTGAATGGTCTGTAAAGCCTTTGAATGAGAATGACGTTGATCACGAAACACCATGCCTACCAAACAAGGGTACTCTTGGTATTGGAAATGCAAGCCTGATCAGGGTGACCCATACTGAACAGGGTGACCCATATCACAATTAATCCAAGTGCCCCAAAATTAGTTTGGAATCATCATTTAAGGTTGGGTGTGCATCAAGGTTTTGGCTGGCAGTTTACCCTTATTCAAATTAACTTCCCTTACAGCAATCAAACCAGTTTAAATTGAGCATGCCAAGTGTGAACATACCCTTAAAGCATAAAATAGATAATGAGGCTAAATAGATAAATCATTATATCTAAAGTTTACCAACCAAAGATACAATGTCCAGCAAGAAGTCCACCAGCTCACAAAACTCAACCAATGAGCGTGCTGATGTCTCAGAACTCAAAGTCTGTCCAGGGGTATGACTGCTCTGAGTCCACCTATAGAAATCAGAGCAAAGCTAAGTTATAATAGACTAAAAGATTATATTGTTCTCTCATTACCCCACACATACCTGCAACACTCCTCAAACCAACATGCAATATAGTCCCACATGTAGTAGGGCTCAAAGGAGTTAAACAAGAGGTTGGCTGTTTTTATAAGCTCAGCAGTTTTCTTGTTCTCTCTGAGTTTGCTGAAGAAAAAAAGACAAGAGACAAGAGAGTTAATTTTAAAATATTGAAATACATTGTAATAAGTAAACAGTACAGACCTGCTAAGTTGAGTTTGGTCTTTGCTGAAGGGGTTTTGGTTCTGCAGGTCTAACTCAGCACGGCACTGAGTGTGCAGGGTGCGAAACACTTCAATCAGAACATCCTCTAAGATTGCTGGGCCTAAATATAGTGAACAAAATACAGAATCAAGAGTATTCCAAGCACTCTTTGTGTGAGTCAAAGCATACATCATGTTCTAACAACTGTACCCAGTTCAGGCTTATCAAGAAGGCTGATGAGAATGCGAAACGGCTTCAAGTCATGCATCAGGACGCTCTCCTCCTCCCCTCCTCTAGCCTTTCCTTGCAAGATCCCCACCATGGCCTAGAAACACACACACAGACACATTTAAGGATGAAGTAACATTAAAGATCTGAACAATCAATAAAATCGATAAGAACACTAAAATTATGAAAACCCTATATTCATTTTGAGTGTTATTAATTACTATAGTTTAAGTCATCAATCAATCTGAAATAGCGATGATATACATCAAAGTGCAACATTTTATTAGATTCTGAGATGTAGACATTGCACATGTGGGCAACGAACACAATCACGCAATCTAAGATGTCCCACATACAGTCAAGCCTGAAATTATTCATATCCCTGGGGTATGAATAATTTCTCTTTGACTATATGTCACCAAGTATATGTCAACAAGAAGAACTTGTAAGACTGCAATTTTTCCCCTGTATTTTCAAGTTTGACACTGTGATCGAACATTATAACATCAAAAAATAAATAGCACATACATGGATGAACACCAATGCACCAAACACTGTGCCTTTACCAGACACTATATGATAGGGTGCAACAAATCAAATACCTCAGTCAATCTTAGCAATTATATAAATGTGTAATCTCAATAATAAATATGTAACCTTATACCGAATGCCTACGAAATAATCTGAATGTCTATGAAATAATTTCTAAGAGGTTTGGAATTAATTTAGGTATGAGTAATTTAAAATAGAGTTGTAATTTTTTGCCAACCTATCAACTTTAGAAAGTGTAGGTTTACGCCAAACATAATAGAAATGTCACTAAAGAACTGAAGATGGAACACTAGTCTGTATTACCCTTGAGAAAAGCATCAGATTGAGAATGCCTGTGAAAGTGTGTGTTTCAGATCTTTGGGGATTTCACACTTGTTCTAACGCATGGCTGCACAGACAGAGGAACAGACGGTCCCTGCAATAACCTACTTCCCAAACAAGCGAGATCCAACAAGTGGCTCAAACCAGATGGCACGCAATCAAACAATTCCCCCTTCAATAAAACAGAGGAAAACGCCAAAAAAACAAAACTCCTCCTGCTGAAGCCCCAAAATCAACCTCAGGGGTATCAGGACATTTTAAACACAGCACTGAAAAGCTCTTGTCTGGACCAGCGTCTCATTGCAAGCTAAACCATGCATACAGCCCACATGGAAATAAGCAAGGACATACAGAGTGGCTTATTGACAAAATGTGTGCATGCACCTGTGCTCAACTACAGACATAACAAAAACAGTTTGATCTTACAACTAAAGCAAACTCAAACTTTTAAAAAGAAAGAGGACTTTTGAAGTTTTCTGTGCTTTTTATTTTGTTTAGAGCAGTGGGATTGGCAGAGATATCTGATGTCTCATTGATGCTCGGAGCCCAAACAAAACGGCTTACATCAATCCATGTTATTTTGTAATATAAAACAAAATGTGCACCACTGATGCTAATGTTTGGACTTATTCTGCTTTGAAGTTTTCACCTTACCAGAATGAGCATCTCCTTGGAGTAAGTGTTGAAGTATTGTGTGACATGCTCTTCTGGATTACTGAGGCGAGTACTGCGAGGGCCTGCTTTCACACCATTGTTATCGAAGCCTGAAAACACCAACATGCACATGAACCATAAAGTCAGGACACATTATTGACTTGGGGATACAAGGGAATATTTGAGGAAGTCAAATATCATAACAGATCCTGAACGGATTCACAAAATACAAACTTACCACAATTTTCATCCACAACGTATGAATAACAAGTAAGAAACAAAATAAGGTCAACCAATGCCCTTACATACACACATGCTGCACATTACTAATGCTGGGTTCACACCAAACATTGCTTCACTTGCTCTAATTTACTTGTGGGATGATTTTCCCACAAGTAAAATGTTTCACTTGAGTTCAATTATTTGAACTATTTGGACTTTGAAAACAAGATTGAGGCAAATTCCACACATTCACAGCATATATGACGAGCCTTGATAAATTGCCTTAATTTGTGCATCTGCATTCATTCGCAATTTACCTGCATAAATACTTAATTCTGCATTTTGGTGTGAATCCAGTATAACAGACCTTGTATTACATGGTTTTTCATGAAAACAACTAATGTAGAAGCTTATAGGGCTGCACAATACTGAAAAAAAATTGACATTGCGATATTTAGTTTTTCTGCGATATATATTGAAATTTAAAAACAATTTCCCCAGATGGCTTAAATAACTGTATTTGTAAAGAAATCATTCATTTAGATTGGTTGGGGTGATTTTGTATCGGTGTGAATCATGTATAGAAATTAATAAACAAATTGCAAGCAAAAAACTTTACAATAGAGCAACGAAAAAGTAAAATAAACATGCTTTATGGTTTTCTGTAGAGTCCACCAGTATTCAGGTACAAAAATTGTATAATGGAATGTAGTCTCTTCATTGTATTAATTCTGTAAACTTATTCTTCATTAAAGGGGGCCTATGGTGAAAAATCTACTTTTCAAACTGTTTGGACAGACATATGTGTAGGTATAGAGTACAGTATATACCGTCATATTGGGGTGATATAAACACACCCAGTCCTTTAACATAAAACATAAACATAAAAACGGTGGACCAATTGGAGTGGTTTTTAGACCGACCGCAACTTGACGTAGGAGTGCGGTCCCCCCACCCACCGAAATGATTGACAGCTGCGTATTAACATGTCTCCGTAGTAATGCGTATAATCATATCAACAAGACAGGACGTGCGCAAAGCAACCAGGAATAAAAGATCTGTTCAGTTTGCTAGGATCATCAATCATCATCAAATGTGATCAAGAGTGAGTTTTACAAGTTTAAAATGTTTTAAAACAGTGCATGTGTGTAATGAATTACAGCGATTTACTTCAGATTTACTTCATCACCACAGCCACGTGTCAGAACAATTATAAAAGAAAACGTTTCAATCCTGGTTTGTGGATATTAAATCTGATTTATTTTGTACATTAACATAACAGATATCCATACAGCAGTGGATATTAAGGTGTATCCTGCCACATTTGCATGCAAAAAGAGTGCAAAGCTAAATGCGCTCGCTGTCTGTGTGTGTGCGTGTTCGCGCTGTGTGTGTGTATCTGTGAACTTTGTAACGACATTGTGTGTGACTCATCATTGCAACTACACAACAAATGCATTAAATACTCATTGGTAAAGTTCTTACAGTAGTATTTCTCACAAACGTTACGTGAGATCTGCTTACTTTATGTCTGTCTGTTGTCTGAAGCAGCCGAGGGAAGATATTAAGGCACGCTGACAGGCACGTGGAAACAGTGGCCGTGAAGGACTAGCCTTAAAGGCACAGTTCACAAAAACCACTACCTAATGCTTTAGAGCTATAAAATAGAAACTTCTGAAAGATATATTAAATAGTCTGATGTGTGTTTTGAGCTGAAACTTTAGACACATTCTGGAGACACAAAAGACTTATATTAAATCTGGAAAAAGGGGTAACCTAGGTGCCCTTTAAAGTTATAAATGTACTTTTTTGTACCTAAATGCTTTAAATTCTCTTAAAAAGTTTCACACTGT